>NW_027175545.1:0-131285 GCF_028021215.1 Eschrichtius robustus
TCTCTCAGCCCTAAGAGTGTCCACCCTTATGTCTCAATCAGCTGCGGGTCTATACATGGTCAATCCAGGTGGCATCACAGCCCCTGAACGAATTTTGTAAGAATTTCTCTCTCTTTCACTGTCTTTGTTTCACGGGTTTTTAAATTAATTGAGTTTTATAATGGGGTTTAGCTGCTTTTCACTGCTGTGTTTATGCAGCTTTACACCCACTTGACTCACTTACAGAGAGATATCAATACATAGGTTTTAAGATTGTTACTAGTCAGATATATTCTTGGGCGGTGAATAGGGGGTGTTGAGTCCAGTTCCCTGAGCAAGGAGTAGGTCTTGTCTATTACGTATTGGGGTTTATGGAACGGTATCTGAGCTAATTTGAAACCCTTGTTTTATGCATCACCCCACCTCACCTTTCCCGTTAGGCAGCCCATAGTGTCTTTTCTAACCGTGTGACTCTGTTCTGTTTTGTAATTCAGTTCAAGGGTAGCGGTTTTTACATTCCCTCTATAAGTGATATCTTATGATAAGTGTCTTTTTCTGTGTGACTTATTGCACTTAGAATCGTCGTACCTAAATCCACTCATCATGCTGCTACTAGCCTTATGACGTTGATTTCATGGCTGAGTGATATTCCATTGTACATAAGGGACCACAACTTCTTTATCCATTTTTCTCTTTCCTGGGATATTTAAGGTGTAACGAAGTGGAGGTTCTTGTCACAGAGCAGCCCTAAACTTTGGGGTGCTTGTGTCTTGCTGATTTTTAGTTTTCCCATTTATACGCCCATGAGTGGAAGTGCCCTATGCTCTCTAAGCTGAGTTTTGTAAATGTTTCAGGGACACACCGTACACTTCTCCGAGAGTGGCTGTTGGCAATTTACATCCCCGCCCATCAGCGTAGCAAAGGCTCCCGTTTCTCGTGGCCTGTCCTGCATTTCTGGTTTTGACACTTTATTCAGCATGGCCCTTTTGACCGATGGGGAAGCGAGACTTCTTTGTAGCGCTGATTTGCATTTCCAGGTTGCTTGGTTGGCCAAAAGGGGCGTATGCGTTTTTTCCTGAATATATTCAGGAAAAAACGCATACGCCCTTTTTGGCCAAGGGCATCATTGTCGAGGTTTGGCCGCTTTTCCTGTGCTTTAAAAGGCGATTCGAATCTGCCTGCTGAAATCTGTTTCCTGCAATTCTGCCTTGCTTTCAATCCTCTTTGTTGCCTTCCCTCAATATATTTGTAGACGAGAGTTATCATTTATAAGTCTGCAGGTTTGTGAATTGCAGTGCCCCTGAGCTCCATTTTTCAACTAGCTCTCTTGGGAGCTGGCCGCAAAAGCGCAGGATTGCTTTAGGCCCTATCTGCTTCCGGCGGCAGACTGAGCCTGTGGTTAAGTCTTCCTTCCTGATGGGAAAATAGAGTGACCTGTGCCTGTCCAACACCTAGAGCTAGTCTCTCATTGGTTCCCCCTCTTCCGTTCATCCTCAGTTCAAATTGCCACCTGTATGGAACAGGAGGTTAAAGGTGCTGATTCTCCAAGGAGGGAGATTGCTAGTAAAGCGGCTGGAATGGCGAACCCCGAGCACAAGGAGATGAGAAATGAGGTGCGTTTTAGAAACCTTTCCCGATCACATCGGTGGACCATCTTCTGGTTTCTCATGCATGTTTTCGATGTAGGCAGATGCCCTGAACCTGGAGATTTGGGACCCATGGGATGGGTACCACGCAGTATTACTTTAAAGCGTCTGCGGTTTGCTCACCCAACCTCACCAAACCTCTCAGCCCTAAGAGTGTCCACCCTTATGTCTCAATCAGCTGCGGGTCTAGACATGGTCAATCAGGTGGCATCACAGCCCCTGAACGAATTTTGTAAGAATTTCTCTCTCTTTCACTGTCTTTGTTTCACGGGTTTTTAAAATTATTTGAGTTTTATAATGGGGTTTAGCTGCTTTTCACTGCTGTGTTTATGCAGCTTTACACCCACTTGACTCACTTACAGAGAGATATCAATACATAGGTTTTAAGATTGTTACTAGTCAGATATATTCTTGGGCGGTGAATAGGGGGTGTTGAGTCCAGTTCCTGAGCAAGGAGTAGGTCTTGTCTATTACGTATTGGGTTTATGGAACGGTATCTGAGCTAATTTGAAACCCTGTTTTATGCATCACCCCACCTCACCTTTCCCGTTAGGGCAGCCATAGTGTCTTTTCTAACCGTGTGACTCTGTTCTGTTTGTAATTCAGTTCAAGGGTAGCGGTTTTTACATTCCCTCTATAAGTGATATCTTATGATAAGTGTCTTTTTCTGTGTGACTTATTGCACTTAGAATCGTCGTACCTAAATCCACTCATCATGCTGCTACTAGCCTTATGACCGTTGATTTCATGGCTGAGTGATATTCCATTGTACATAAGGACCACAACTTCTTTATCCATTTTTCTCTTTCCTGGGATATTTAAGGTGTAACGAAGTGGAGGTTCTTGTCAACAGAGCAGCCCTAAACTTTGGGGTGCTTGTGTCTTGCTGATTTTAGTTTTCCCAATTTATACGCCCATGAGTGGAAGTGCCCTATGCTCTCTAAGCTGAGTTTTGTAAATGTTTCAGGACACACCGTACACTTCTCCAGAGTGGCTGTTGGCAATTTACATCCCGCCCATCAGCGTAGCAAGGCTCCGTTTCTCCGTGGCCTGTCCTGCATTTCTGGTTTTGACACTTTATTCAGCATGGCCCTTTTGACCGATGGGAAGCGAGACTTCTTTGTAGCGCTGATTTGCCTTTCCAGGTTGCTTGGTTGGCCAAAAAGGGCGTATGCGTTTTTGCCTGAATATATTCAGGAAAAAACGCATACGCCCTTTTTGGCCAAGGGCATCATTGTCGAGGTTGGCCGCTTTTCCTGTGCTTTAAAGCGCGATTCGAATCTGCCTGCTGAAATCTGTTTCCTGCAATTCTGCCTTGCTTTCAAATCCTCTTTGTTGCCTTCCCTCAATATATTTGTAGACGAGAGTTATCATTTATAAGTCTGCAGGTTTGTGGAATTGCAGTGCCCCTGAGCTCCATTTTTCAACTCGCTCTCTTGGGAGCTGGCCGCAAAAGCGCAGGATTGCTTTAGGCCCTATTCTGCTTCCCGGGCGGCAGACTGAGCCTGTGGTAAGTCTTCTTCCTGATGGGAAAATAGAGTGACCTGTGCCTGTCCCAACACCTAGAGCTAGTCTCTCATTGGTTCCCCTCTTCCCGTTCATCCTCAGTTCAAATTGCCACCTGTAAGGAACAGGAGGTTAAAGGTGCTGATTCTCCATGGAGGGAGATTGCTAGTAAAGCGGCTGGAATGGCGAACCCGAGCACAAGGAGATGAGAAATGAGGTGCGTTTTAGAAACCTTTCCCGATCACTCGGTGGACCATCTTCTGGGTTTCTCATGCATGTTTTCGATGTAGGCAGATGCCCTTGAACCTGGAGATTTGGGACCCATGGGATGGGTACCACGCAGTATTACTTTAAAGCGTCTGCGTTTGCTCACCCAACCTCACCAAACCTCTCAGCCCTAAGAGTGTCCACCCTTATGTCTCAATCAGCTGCGGGTCTAGACATGGTCAATCCAGGTGGCATCACAGCCCCTGAACGAATTTTGTAAGAATTTCTCTCTCTTTCACTGTCTTTGTTTCACGGGTTTTTAAAATTATTTGAGTTTTATAATGGGGTTTAGCTGCTTTTCACTGCTGTGTTTATGCAGCTTTACACCCACTTGACTCACTTACAGAGAGATATCAATACATAGGTTTTAAGATTCTTACTAGTCAGATATATTCTTGGGCGGTGAATAGGGGGTGTTGAGTCCAGTTCCCTGAGCAAGGAGTAGGTCTTGTCTATTACGTATTGGGTTTATGGAACGGTATCTGAGCTAATTTGAAACCCTTGTTTTATGCATCACCCCACCTCACCTTTCCCGTTAGGCAGCCATAGTGTCTTTTCTAACCGTGTGACTCTGTTCTGTTTTGTAATTCAGTTCAAGGGTAGCGGTTTTTACATTCCCTCTATAAGTGATATCTTATGATAAGTGTCTTTTTCTGTGTGACTTATTTGACTTAGAATCGTCGTACCTAAATCCACTCATCATGCTGCTACTAGCCTTATGACGTTGATTTCATGGCTGAGTGATATTCCATTGTACATAAGGACCACAACTTCTTTATCCATTTTTCTCTTTCCTGGGATATTTAAGGTGTAACGAAGTGGAGGTTCTTGTCAACAGAGCAGCCCTAAACTTTGGGGTGCTTGTGTCTTGCTGATTTTTAGTTTTCCCAATTTATACGCCCATGAGTGGAAGTGCCCTATGCTCTCTAAGCTGAGTTTTGTAAATGTTTCAGGACACACCGTACACTTCTCCAGAGTGGCTGTTGGCAATTTACATCCCGCCCATCAGCGTAGCAAGGCTCCCGTTTCTCCGTGGCCTGTCCTGCATTTCTGGTTTTGACACTTTATTCAGCATGGCCCTTTTGACCGATGGGAAGCGAGACTTCTTTGTAGCGCTGATTTGCCTTTCCAGGTTGCTTGGTTGGCCAAAAAGGGCGTATGCGTTTTTTCCTGAATATATTCAGGAAAAAACGCATACGCCCTTTTTGGCCAAGGGCATCATTGTCGAGGTTTGGCCGCTTTTCCTGTGCTTTAAAGGCGATTCGAATCTGCCTGCTGAAATCTGTTTCCTGCAATTCTGCCTTGCTTTCAAATCCTCTTTGTTGCCTTCCCTCAATATATTTGTAGACGAGAGTTATCATTTATAAGTCTGCAGGTTTGTGAATTGCAGTGCCCCTGAGCTCCATTTTTCAACTCGCTCTCTTGGGAGCTGGCCGCAAAAGCGCAGGATTGCTTTAGGCCCTATTCTGCTTCCGGGCGGCAGACTGAGCCTGTGGTTAAGTCTTCTTCCTGATGGGAAAATAGAGTGACCTGTGCCTGTCCCAACACCTAGAGCTAGTCTCTCATTGGTTCCCCCTCTTCCCGTTCATCCTCAGTTCAAATTGCCACCTGTATGGAACAGGAGGTTAAAGGTGCTGATTCTCCAAGGAGGGAGATTGCTAGTAAAGCGGCTGGAATGGCGAACCCGAGCACAAGGAGATGAGAAATGAGGTGCGTTTTAGAAACCTTTCCCGATCACTCGGTGGACCATCTTCTGGGTTTCTCATGCATGTTTTCGATGTAGGCAGATGCCCTTGAACCTGGAGATTTGGGACCCATGGGATGGGTACCACGCAGTATTACTTTAAAGCGTCTGCGTTTGCTCACCCAACCTCACCAAACCTCTCAGCCCTAAGAGTGTCCACCCTTATGTCTCAATCAGCTGCGGGTCTAGACATGGTCAATCCAGGTGGCATCACAGCCCCTGAACGAATTTTGTAAGAATTTCTCTCTCTTTCACTGTCTTTGTTTCACGGGTTTTTAAAATTATTTGAGTTTTATAATGGGGTTTAGCTGCTTTTCACTGCTGTGTTTATGCAGCTTTACACCCACTTGACTCACTTACAGAGAGATATCAATACATAGGTTTTAAGATTGTTACTAGTCAGATATATTCTTGGGCGGTGAATAGGGGGTGTTGAGTCCAGTTCCCTGAGCAAGGAGTAGGTCTTGTCTATTACGTATTGGGTTTATGGAACGGTATCTGAGCTAATTTGAAACCCTTGTTTTATGCATCACCCCACCTCACCTTTCCCGTTAGGCAGCCATAGTGTCTTTTCTAACCGTGTGACTCTGTTCTGTTTTGTAATTCAGTTCAAGGGTAGCGGTTTTTACATTCCCTCTATAAGTGATATCTTATGATAAGTGTCTTTTTCTGTGTGACTTATTGCACTTAGAATCGTCGTACCTAAATCCACTCATCATGCTGCTACTAGCCTTATGACGTTGATTTCATGGCTGAGTGATATTCCATTGTACATAAGGACCACAACTTCTTTATCCATTTTTCTCTTTCCTGGGATATTTAAGGTGTAACGAAGTGGAGGTTCTTGTCAACAGAGCAGCCCTAAACTTTGGGGTGCTTGTGTCTTGCTGATTTTTAGTTTTCCCAATTTATACGCCCATGAGTGGAAGTGCCCTATGCTCTCTAAGCTGAGTTTTGTAAATGTTTCAGGACACACCGTACACTTCTCCAGAGTGGCTGTTGGCAATTTACATCCCGCCCATCAGCGTAGCAAGGCTCCCGTTTCTCCGTGGCCTGTCCTGCATTTCTGGTTTTGACACTTTATTCAGCATGGCCCTTTTGACCGATGGGAAGCGAGACTTCTTTGTAGCGCTGATTTGCATTTCCAGGTTGCTTGGTTGGCCAAAAAGGGCGTATGCGTTTTTTCCTGAATATATTCAGGAAAAAACGCATACGCCCTTTTTGGCCAAGGGCATCATTGTCGAGGTTTGGCCGCTTTTCCTGTGCTTTAAAGGCGATTCGAATCTGCCTGCTGAAATCTGTTTCCTGCAATTCTGCCTTGCTTTCAAATCCTCTTTGTTGCCTTCCTCAATATATTTGTAGACGAGAGTTATCATTTATAAGTCTGCAGGTTTGTGAATTGCAGTGCCCCTGAGCTCCATTTTTCAACTCGCTCTCTTGGGAGCTGGCCGCAAAAGCGCAGGATTGCTTTAGGCCCTATTCTGCTTCCGGGCGGCAGACTGAGCCTGTGGTTAAGTCTTCTTCCTGATGGGAAAATAGAGTGACCTGTGCCTGTCCCAACACCTAGAGCTAGTCTCTCATTGGTTCCCCCTCTTCCCGTTCATCCTCAGTTCAAATTGCCACCTGTATGGAACAGGAGGTTAAAGGTGCTGATTCTCCAAGGAGGGAGATTGCTAGTAAAGCGGCTGGAATGGCGAACCCGAGCACAAGGAGATGAGAAATGAGGTGCGTTTTAGAAACCTTTCCCGATCACTCGGTGGACCATCTTCTGGGTTTCTCATGCATGTTTTCGATGTAGGCAGATGCCCTTGAACCTGGAGATTTGGGACCCATGGGATGGGTACCACGCAGTATTACTTTAAAGCGTCTGCGTTTGCTCACCCAACCTCACCAAACCTCTCAGCCCTAAGAGTGTCCACCCTTATGTCTCAATCAGCTGCGGGTCTAGACATGGTCAATCCAGGTGGCATCACAGCCCCTGAACGAATTTTGTAAGAATTTCTCTCTCTTTCACTGTCTTTGTTTCACGGGTTTTTAAAATTATTTGAGTTTTATAATGGGGTTTAGCTGCTTTTCACTGCTGTGTTTATGCAGCTTTACACCCACTTGACTCACTTACAGAGAGATATCAATACATAGGTTTTAAGATTGTTACTAGTCAGATATATTCTTGGGCGGTGAATAGGGGGTGTTGAGTCCAGTTCCCTGAGCAAGGAGTAGGTCTTGTCTATTACGTATTGGGTTTATGGAACGGTATCTGAGCTAATTTGAAACCCTTGTTTTATGCATCACCCCACCTCACCTTTCCCGTTAGGCAGCCATAGTGTCTTTTCTAACCGTGTGACTCTGTTCTGTTTTGTAATTCAGTTCAAGGGTAGCGGTTTTTACATTCCCTCTATAAGTGATATCTTATGATAAGTGTCTTTTTCTGTGTGACTTATTGCACTTAGAATCGTCGTACCTAAATCCACTCATCATGCTGCTACTAGCCTTATGACGTTGATTTCATGGCTGAGTGATATTCCATTGTACATAAGGACCACAACTTCTTTATCCATTTTTCTCTTTCCTGGGATATTTAAGGTGTAACGAAGTGGAGGTTCTTGTCAACAGAGCAGCCCTAAACTTTGGGGTGCTTGTGTCTTGCTGATTTTTAGTTTTCCCAATTTATACGCCCATGAGTGGAAGTGCCCTATGCTCTCTAAGCTGAGTTTTGTAAATGTTTCAGGACACACCGTACACTTCTCCAGAGTGGCTGTTGGCAATTTACATCCCGCCCATCAGCGTAGCAAGGCTCCCGTTTCTCCGTGGCCTGTCCTGCATTTCTGGTTTTGACACTTTATTCAGCATGGCCCTTTTGACCGATGGGAAGCGAGACTTCTTTGTAGCGCTGATTTGCCTTTCCAGGTTGCTTGGTTGGCCAAAAAGGGCGTATGCGTTTTTGCCTGAATATATTCAGGAAAAAACGCATACGCCCTTTTTGGCCAAGGGCATCATTGTCGAGGTTTGGCCGCTTTTCCTGTGCTTTAAAGGCGATTCGAATCTGCCTGCTGAAATCTGTTTCCTGCAATTCTGCCTTGCTTTCAAATCCTCTTTGTTGCCTTCCCTCAATATATTTGTAGACGAGAGTTATCATTTATAAGTCTGCAGGTTTGTGAATTGCAGTGCCCCTGAGCTCCATTTTTCAACTCGCTCTCTTGGGAGCTGGCCGCAAAAGCGCAGGATTGCTTTAGGCCCTATTCTGCTTCCGGGCGGCAGACTGAGCCTGTGGTTAAGTCTTCTTCCTGATGGGAAAATAGAGTGACCTGTGCCTGTCCCAACACCTAGAGCTAGTCTCTCATTGGTTCCCCCTCTTCCCGTTCATCCTCAGTTCAAATTGCCACCTGTATGGAACCGGAGGTTAAAGGTGCTGATTCTCCAAGGAGGGAGATTGCTAGTAAAGCGGCTGGAATGGCGAACCCGAGCACAAGGAGATGAGAAATGAGGTGCGTTTTAGAAACCTTTCCCGATCACTCGGTGGACCATCTTCTGGGTTTCTCATGCATGTTTTCGATGTAGGCAGATGCCCTTGAACCTGGAGATTTGGGACCCATGGGATGGGTACCACGCAGTATTACTTTAAAGCGTCTGCGTTTGCTCACCCAACCTCACCAAACCTCTCAGCCCTAAGAGTGTCCACCCTTATGTCTCAATCAGCTGCGGGTCTAGACATGGTCAATCCAGGTGGCATCACAGCCCCTGAACGAATTTTGTAAGAATTTCTCTCTCTTTCACTGTCTTTGTTTCACGGGTTTTTAAAATTAATTGAGTTTTATAATGGGGTTTAGCTGCTTTTCACTGCTGTGTTTATGCAGCTTTACACCCACTTGACTCACTTACAGAGAGATATCAATACATAGGTTTTAAGATTGTTACTAGTCAGATATATTCTTGGGCGGTGAATAGGGGGTGTTGAGTCCAGTTCCCTGAGCAAGGAGTAGGTCTTGTCTATTACGTATTGGGTTTATGGAACGGTATCTGAGCTAATTTGAAACCCTTGTTTTATGCATCACCCCACCTCACCTTTCCCGTTAGGCAGCCATAGTGTCTTTTCTAACCGTGTGACTCTGTTCTGTTTTGTAATTCAGTTCAAGGGTAGCGGTTTTTACATTCCCTCTATAAGTGATATCTTATGATAAGTGTCTTTTTCTGTGTGACTTATTGCACTTAGAATCGTCGTACCTAAATCCACTCATCATGCTGCTACTAGCCTTATGACGTTGATTTCATGGCTGAGTGATATTCCATTGTACATAAGGACCACAACTTCTTTATCCATTTTTCTCTTTCCTGGGATATTTAAGGTGTAACGAAGTGGAGGTTCTTGTCAACAGAGCAGCCCTAAACTTTGGGGTGCTTGTGTCTTGCTGATTTTTAGTTTTCCCAATTTATACGCCCATGAGTGGAAGTGCCCTATGCTCTCTAAGCTGAGTTTTGTAAATGTTTCAGGACACACCGTACACTTCTCCAGAGTGGCTGTTGGCAATTTACATCCCGCCCATCAGCGTAGCAAGGCTCCCGTTTCTCCGTGGCCTGTCCTGCATTTCTGGTTTTGACACTTTATTCAGCATGGCCCTTTTGACCGATGGGAAGCGAGACTTCTTTGTAGCGCTGATTTGCATTTCCAGGTTGCTTGGTTGGCCAAAAAGGGCGTATGCGTTTTTTCCTGAATATATTCAGGAAAAAACGCATACGCCCTTTTTGGCCAAGGGCATCATTGTCGAGGTTTGGCCGCTTTTCCTGTGCTTTAAAGGCGATTCGAATCTGCCTGCTGAAATCTGTTTCCTGCAATTCTGCCTTGCTTTCAAATCCTCTTTGTTGCCTTCCCTCAATATATTTGTAGACGAGAGTTATCATTTATAAGTCTGCAGGTTTGTGAATTGCAGTGCCCCTGAGCTCCATTTTTCAACTCGCTCTCTTGGGAGCTGGCCGCAAAAGCGCAGGATTGCTTTAGGCCCTATTCTGCTTCCGGGCGGCAGACTGAGCCTGTGGTTAATTCTTCTTCCTGATGGGAAACTAGAGTGACCTGTGCCTGTCCCAACACCTAGAGGTAGTCTCTCATTGGTTCCCCCTCTTCCCGTTCATCCTCAGGACAAATTGCAACCTGTATGGAACAGGAGGTTAAAGGTGCTGATTCTCCAAGGAGGGAGATTGCTAGTAAAGCAGCTGGAATGGCGAACCCGAGCACAAGGAGATGAGAAATGAGGTGTGTTTTAGAAACCTTTCCGGATCACTCGGTGGACCATCTTCTGGGTTTCTCATGCATGTTTTCGATGTAGGAAGATGCCGTTGAACCTGGAGATTTGGGACCCATGGGATGGGTACCACGCAGTATTACTTTAAAGCGTCTGCGTTTGCTCACCCAACCTCACCAAACCTCTCAGCCCTAAGAGTGTCCACCCTTATGTCTCAATCAGCTGCGGGTCTATACATGGTCAATCCAGGTGGCATCACAGCCCCTGAACGAATTTTGTAAGAATTTCTCTCTCTTTCACTGTCTTTGTTTCACGGGTTTTTAAAATTAATTGAGTTTTATAATGGGGTTTAGCTGCTTTTCACTGCTGTGTTTATGCAGCTTTACACCCACTTGACTCACTTACAGAGAGATATCAATACATAGGTTTTAAGATTGTTACTAGTAAGATATATTCTTGGGCGGTGAATAGGGGGTGTTGAGTCCAGTTCCCTGAGCAAGGAGTAGGTCTTGTCTATTACGTATTGGGTTTATGGAACGGTATCTGAGCTAATTTGAAACCCTTGTTTTAGGCATCACCCCACCTCACCTTTCCCGTTAAGCAGCTATAGTGTGTTTTCTAAACGTGTGACTCTATTCTGTTTTGTAATTCAGTTCAAGTGTAGCGGTTTTTACATTCCCTCTATAAGTGATATCTTATGGCAAGTGTCTTTTTCTGTGTGACTTATTTCACTTAGAATCGTCGTACCTAAATCCACTCATCATGCTGCTACTAGCCTTATGACGTTGATTTCATGGCTGAGTGATATTCCATTGTACATAAGGACCACAACTTCTTTATCCATTTTTCTCTTTCCTGGGATATTTAAGGTGTAACGAAGTGGAGGTTCTTGTCAACAGAGCAGCCCTAAACTTTGGGGTGCTTGTGTCTTGCTGATTTTTAGTTTTCCCAATTTATACGCCCATGAGTGGAAGTGCCCTATGCTCTCTAAGCTGAGTTTTGTAAATGTTTCAGGACACACCGTACACTTCTCCAGAGTGGCTGTTGGCAATTTACATCCCGCGCATCAGCGTAGCAAGGCTCCCGTTTCTCCGTGGCCTGTCCTGCATTTCTGGTTTTGACACTTTATTCAGCATGGCCCTTTTGACCGATGGGAAGCGAGACTTCTTTGTAGCGCTGATTTGCCTTTCCAGGTTGCTGGGTTGGCCAAAAAGGGCGTATGCGTTTTTTCCTGAATATATTCAGGAAAAAACGCATACGCCCTTTTTGGCCAAGGGCATCATTGTCGAGGTTTGGCCGCTTTTCCTGTGCTTTAAAGGCGATTCGAATCTGCCTCCTGAAATCTGTTTCCTGCAATTCGGCCTTGCTTTCAAATCCTCTTTGTTGCCTTCCCTCAATATATTTGTAGACGAGAGTTATCATTTATAAGTCTGCAGGTTTGTGAATTGCAGTGCCCCTGAGCTCCATTTTTCAACTCGCTCTCTTGGGAGCTGGCCGCAAAAGCGCAGGATTGCTTTAGGCCCTATTCTGCTTCCGGGCGGCAGACTGAGCCTGTGGTTAATTCTTCTTCCTGATGGGAAAATAGAGTGACCTGTGCCTGTCCCAACACCTAGAGCTAGTCTCTCATTGGTTCCCTGGCTTCCCGTTCATGCTCAGTTCAAATTGCCACCTGTATGGAACAGGAGGTTAAAGGTGCTGTTTCTCCAAGGAGGGAGATTGCTAGTAAAGCGGCTGGAATGGCGAACACGAGCACAAGGAGATGAGAAATGAGGTGCGTTTTAGAAACCTTTCCCGATCACTCGGTGGACCGTCTTCTGGGTTTCTCATGCATGTTTTCGATGTAGGAAGATGCCCTTGAAACTGGAGATTTGGGACCCATGGGATGGGTACCACGCAGTATTACTTTAAAGCGTCTGCGTTTGCTCACCGAACCTCACCAAACCCCTCAGCCCCAAGAGAGTCCACCCTTATGTCTCAATCAGCTGCGGGTCTAGATATGGTCAATCCAGGTGGCATCACAGCGCCTGAACGAATTTTGTAAGAATTTCTCTCCCTTTCACTGTCTTTGTTTCACGGGTTTTTAAAATTAATTGAGTTTTATAATGGGGTTTAGCTGCTTTTCACTGCTGTGTTTATGCAGCTTTACACCCACTTGACTCACTTACAGAGAGATATCAATACATAGGTTTTAAGATTCTTACTAGTCAGATATACTCTTGGGCGGTGAATAGGGGGTGTTGAGTCCAGTTCCCTGAGCAAGGAGTAGGTCTTGTCTATTACGTATTGGGTTTATGGAACGGTATCTGAGCTAATTTGAAACCCTTGTTTTATGCATCACCCCACCTCACCTTTCCCGTTAGGCAGCCATAGTGTGTTTTCTAACCGTGTGACTCTGTTCTGTTTTGTAATTCAGTTCAAGGGTAGCGGTTTTTACATTCCCTCTATAAGTGATATCTTATGATAAGTGTCTTTTTCTGTGTGACTTATTGCACTTAGAATCGTCGTACCTAAATCCACTCATCATGCTGCTACTAGCCTTATGACGTTGATTTCATGGCTGAGTGATATTCCATTGTACATAAGGACCACAACTTCTTTATCCATTTTTTTCTTTCCTGGGATATTTAAGGTGTAACGAAGTGGAGGTTCTTGTCAACAGAGCAGCCCTAAACTTTGGGGTGCTTGTGTCTTGCTGATTTTTAGTTTTCCCAATTTATACGCCCATGAGTGGAAGTGCCTTATGCTCTCTAAGCTGAGTTTTGTAAATGTTTCAGGACACACCGTACACTTCTCCAGAGTGGCTGTTGGCAATTTACATCCCGCGCATCAGCGTAGCAAGGCTCCCGTTTCTCCGTGGCCTGTCCTGCATTTCTGGTTTTGACACTTTATTCAGCATGGCCCTTTTGACCGATGGGAAGCGAGACTTCTGTGTAGCGCTGATTTGCCTTTACAGGTTGCTTGGTTGGCCAAAAAGGGCGTATGCGTTTTTTCCTGAATATATTCAGGAAAAAACGAATACGCCCTTTTTGGCCAAGGGCATCATTGTCGAGGTTTGGCCGCTTTTCCTGTGCTTTAAAGGCGATTCGAATCTGCCTCCTGAAATCTGTTTCCTGCAATTCTGTCTTGCTTTCAAATCCTCTTTGTTGCCTTCCCTCAATATATTTGTAGACGAGAGTTATCATTTATAAGTCTGCAGGTTTGTGAATTGCAGTGCCCCTGAGCTCCATTTTTCAACTCGCTCTCTTGGGAGCTGGCCGCAAAAGCGCAGGATTGCTTTAGGCCCTATTCTGCTTCCGGGCGGCAGACTGAGCCTGTGGTTAATTCTTCTTCCTGATGGGAAACTAGAGTGACCTGTGCCTGTCCCAACACCTAGAGGTAGTCTCTCATTGGTTCCTCCTCTTCCCGTTCATCCTCAGGACAAATTGCAACCTGTATGGAACAGGAGGTTAAAGGTGCTGATTCTCCAAGGAGGGAGATTGCTAGTAAAGCAGCTGGAATGGCGAACCCGAGCACAAGGAGATGAGAAATGAGGTGTGTTTTAGAAACCTTTCCGGATCACTCGGTGGACCATCTTCTGGGTTTCTCATGCATGTTTTCGATGTAGGAAGATGCCGTTGAACCTGGAGATTTGGGACCCATGGGATGGGTACCACGCAGTATTACTTTAAAGCGTCTGCGTTTGCTCACCCAACCTCACCAAACCTCTCAGCCCTAAGAGTGTCCACCCTTATGTCTCAATCAGCTGCGGGTCTATACATGGTCAATCCAGGTGGCATCACAGCCCCTGAACGAATTTTGTAAGAATTTCTCTCTCTTTCACTGTCTTTGTTTCACGGGTTTTTAAAATTAATTGAGTTTTATAATGGGGTTTAGCTGCTTTTCACTGCTGTGTTTATGCAGCTTTACACCCACTTGACTCACTTACAGAGAGATATCAATACATAGGTTTTAAGATTGTTACTAGTCAGATATATTCTTGGGCGGTGAATAGGGGGTGTTGAGTCCAGTTCCCTGAGCAAGGAGTAGGTCTTGTCTATTACGTATTGGGTTTATGGAACGGTATCTGAGCTAATTTGAAACCCTTGTTTTATGCATCACCCCACCTCACCTTTCCCGTTAGGCAGCCATAGTGTCTTTTCTAACCGTGTGACTCTGTTCTGTTTTGTAATTCAGTTCAAGGGTAGCGGTTTTTACATTCCCTCTATAAGTGATATCTTATGATAAGTGTCTTTTTCTGTGTGACTTATTGCACTTAGAATTGTCGTACCTAAATCCACTCATCATGCTGCTACTAGCCTTATGACGTTGATTTCATGGCTGAGTGATATTCCATTGTACATAAGGAGCACAACTTCTTTATCCATTTTTCTCTTTCCTGGGATATTTAAGGTGTAACGAAGTGGAGGTTCTTGTCAACAGAGCAGCCCTAAACTTTGGGGTGCTTGTGTCTTGCTGATTTTTAGTTTTCCCAATTTATACGCCCATGAGTGGAAGTGCCCTATGCTCTCTAAGCTGAGTTTTGTAAATGTTTCAGGACACACCGTACACTTCTCCAGAGTGGCTGTTGGCAATTTACATCCCGCCCATCAGCGTAGCAAGGCTCCCGTTTCTCCGTGGCCTGTCCTGCATTTCTGGTTTTGACACTTTATTCAGCATGGCCCTTTTGACCGATGGGAAGCGAGACTTCTTTGTAGCGCTGATTTGCCTTTCCAGGTTGCTTGGTTGGCCAAAAAGGGCGTATGCGTTTTTTCCTGAATATATTCAGGAAAAAACGCATACGCCCTTTTTGGCCAAGGGCATCATTGTCGAGGTTTGGCCGCTTTTCCTGTGCTTTAAAGGCGATTCGAATCTGCCTGCTGAAATCTGTTTCCTGCAATTCTGCCTTGCTTTCAAATCCTCTTTGTTGCCTTCCCTCAATATATTTGTAGACGAGAGTTATCATTTATAAGTCTGCAGGTTTGTGAATTGCAGTGCCCCTGAGCTCCATTTTTCAACTAGCTCTCTTGGGAGCTGGCCGCAAAAGCGCAGGATTGCTTTAGGCCCTATTCTGCTTCCGGGCGGCAGACTGAGCCTGTGGTTAAGTCTTCTTCCTGATGGGAAAATAGAGTGACCTGTGCCTGTCCCAACACCTAGAGCTAGTCTCTCATTGGTTCCCCCTCTTCCCGTTCATCCTCAGTTCAAATTGCCACCTGTATGGAACAGGAGGTTAAAGGTGCTGATTCTCCACGGAGGGAGATTGCTAGTAAAGCGGCTGGAATGGCGAACCCGAGCACAAGGAGATGAGAAATGAGGTGCGTTTTAGAAACCTTTCCCGATCACTCGGTGGACCATCTTCTGGGTTTCTCATGCATGTTTTCGATGTAGGCAGATGCCCTTGAACCTGGAGATTTGGGACCCATGGGATGGGTACCACGCAGTATTACTTTAAAGCGTCTGCGTTTGCTCACCCAACCTCACCAAACCTCTCAGCCCTAAGAGTGTCCACCCTTATGTCTCAATCAGCTGCGGGTCTAGACATGGTCAATCCAGGTGGCATCACAGCCCCTGAACGAATTTTGTAAGAATTTCTCTCTCTTTCACTGTCTTTGTTTCACGGGTTTTTAAAATTATTTGAGTTTTATAATGGGGTTTAGCTGCTTTTCACTGCTGTGTTTATGCAGCTTTACACCCACTTGACTCACTTACAGAGAGATATCAATACATAGGTTTTAAGATTCTTACTAGTCAGATATATTCTTGGGCGGTGAATAGGGGGTGTTGAGTCCAGTTCCCTGAGCAAGGAGTAGGTCTTGTCTATTACGTATTGGGTTTATGGAACGGTATCTGAGCTAATTTGAAACCCTTGTTTTATGCATCACCCCACCTCACCTTTCCCGTTAGGCAGCCATAGTGTGTTTTCTAACCGTGTGACTCTGTTCTGTTTTGTAATTCAGTTCAAGGGTAGCGGTTTTTACATTCCCTCTATAAGTGATATCTTATGATAAGTGTCTTTTTCTGTGTGACTTATTTGACTTAGAATCGTCGTACCTAAATCCACTCATCATGCTGCTACTAGCCTTATGACGTTGATTTCATGGCTGAGTGATATTCCATTGTACATAAGGAGCACAACTTCTTTATCCATTTTTCTCTTTCCTGGGATATTTAAGGTGTAACGAAGTGGAGGTTCTTGTCAACAGAGCAGCCCTAAACTTTGGGGTGCTTGTGTCTTGCTGATTTTTAGTTTTCCCAATTTATACGCCCATGAGTGGAAGTGCCCTATGCTCTCTAAGCTGAGTTTTGTAAATGTTTCAGGACACACCGTACACTTCTCCAGAGTGGCTGTTGGCAATTTACATCCCGCCCATCAGCGTAGCAAGGCTCCCGTTTCTCCGTGGCCTGTCCTGCATTTCTGGTTTTGACACTTTATTCAGCATGGCCCTTTTGACCGATGGGAAGCGAGACTTCTTTGTAGCGCTGATTTGCCTTTCCAGGTTGCTTGGTTGGCCAAAAAGGGCGTATGCGTTTTTTCCTGAATATATTCAGGAAAAAACGCATACGCCCTTTTTGGCCAAGGGCATCATTGTCGAGGTTTGGCCGCTTTTCCTGTGCTTTAAAGGCGATTCGAATCTGCCTGCTGAAATCTATTTCCTGCAATTCTGCCTTGCTTTCAAATCCTCTTTGTTGCCTTCCCTCAATATATTTGTAGACGAGAGTTATCATTTATAGGTCTGCAGGTTTGTGAATTGCAGTGCCCCTGAGCTCCATTTTTCAACTCGCTCTCTTGGGAGCTGGCCGCAAAAGCGCAGGATTGCTTTAGGCCCTATTCTGCTTCCGGGCGGCAGACTGAGCCTGTGGTTAATTCTTCTTCCTGATGGGAAACTAGAGTGACCTGTGCCTGTTCCAACACCTAGAGCTAGTCTCTCATTGGTTCCCCCTCTTCCCGTTCATCCTCAGGACAAATTGCAACCTGTATGGAACAGGAGGTTAAAGGTGCTGATTCTCCAAGGAGGGAGATTGCTAGTAAAGCAGCTGGAATGGCGAACCCGAGCACAAGGAGATGAGAAATGAGGTGTGTTTTAGAAACCTTTCCGGATCACTCGGTGGACCATCTTCTGGGTCTCTCATGCATGTTTTCGATGTAGGAAGATGCCGTTGAACCTGGAGATTTGGGACCCATGGGATGGGTACCAGGCAGTATTACTTTAAAGCGTCTGCGTTTGCTCACCCAACCTCACCAAACCTCTCAGCCCTAAGAGTGTCCACCCTTATGTCTCAATCAGCTGCGGGTCTATACATGGTCAATCCAGGTGGCATCACAGCCCCTGAACGAATTTTGTAAGAATTTCTCTCTCTTTCACTGTCTTTGTTTCACGGGTTTTTAAAATTAATTGAGTTTTATAATGGGGTTTAGCTGCTTTTCACTGCTGTGTTTATGCAGCTTTACACCCACTTGACTCACTTACAGAGAGATATCAATACATAGGTTTTAAGATTGTTACTAGTCAGATATATTCTTGGGCGGTGAATAGGGGGTGTTGAGTCCAGTTCCCTGAGCAAGGAGTAGGTCTTGTCTATTACGTATTGGGTTTATGGAACGGTATCTGAGCTAATTTGAAACCCTTGTTTTAGGCATCACCCCACCTCACCTTTCCCGTTAAGCAGCTATAGTGTGTTTTCTAAACGTGTGACTCTATTCTGTTTTGTAATTCAGTTCAAGTGTAGCGGTTTTTACATTCCCTCTATAAGTGATATCTTATGGCAAGTGTCTTTTTCTGTGTGACTTATTTCACTTAGAATCGTCGTACCTAAATCCACTCATCATGCTGCTACTAGCCTTATGACGTTGATTTCATGGCTGAGTGATATTCCATTGTACATAAGGACCACAACTTCTTTATCCATTTTTCTCTTTCCTGGGATATTTAAGGTGTAACGAAGTGGAGGTTCTTGTCAACAGAGCAGCCCTAAACTTTGGGGTGCTTGTGTCTTGCTGATTTTTAGTTTTCCCAATTTATACGCCCATGAGTGGAAGTGCCCTATGCTCTCTAAGCTGAGTTTTGTAAATGTTTCAGGACACACCGTACACTTCTCCAGAGTGGCTGTTGGCAATTTACATCCCGCCCATCAGCGTAGCAAGGCTCCCGTTTCTCCGTGGCCTGTCCTGCATTTCTGGTTTTGACACTTTATTCAGCATGGCCCTTTTGACCGATGGGAAGCAAGACTTCTTTGTAGCGCTGATTTGCCTTTCCAGGTTGCTTGGTTGGCCAAAAAGGGCGTATGCGTTTTTTCCTGAATATATTCAGGAAAAAACGCATACGCCCTTTTTGGCCAAGGGCATCATTGTCGAGGTTTTGCCGCTTTTCCTGTGCTTTAAAGGCGATTCGAATCTGCCTCCTGAAATCTGTTTCCTGCAATTCTGCCTTGCTTTCAAATCCTCTTTGTTGCCTTCCCTCAATATATTTGTAGACGAGAGTTATCATTTATAAGTCTGCAGGTTTGTGAATTGCAGTGCCCCTGAGCTCCATTTTTCAACTCGCTCTCTTGGGAGCTGGCCGCAAAAGCGCAGGATTGCTTTAGGCCCTATTCTGCTTCCGGGCGGCAGACTGAGCCTGTGGTTAATTCTTCTTCCTGATGGGAAACTAGAGTGACCTGTGCCTGTCCCAACACCTAGAGCTAGTCTCTCATTGGTTCCCCCTCATCCCGTTCATCGTCAGGACAAATTGCAACCTGTATGGAACAGGAGGTTAAAGGTGCTGATTCTCCAAGGAGGGAGATTGCTAGTAAAGCGGCTGGAATGGCGAACCCGAGCACAAGGAGATGAGAAATGAGGTGCGTTTTAGAAACCTTTCCCGATCACTCGGTGGACCATCTTCTGGGTTTCTCATGCATGTTTTCGATGTAGGAAGATGCCCTTGAACCTGGAGATTTGAGACCCATGGGATGGGTACCACGCAGTATTACTTTAAAGCGTCTGCGTTTGCTCACGCAACCTCACCAAACCTCTCAGCCCTAAGAGTGTCCACCCTTATGTCTCAATCAGCTGCGGGTCTAGACATGGTCAATCCAGGTGGCATCACAGCCCCTGAACGAATTTTGTAAGAATTTCTCTCTCTTTCACTGTCTTTGTTTCACGGGTTTTTAAAATTATTTGAGTTTTATAATGGGGTTTAGCTGCTTTTCACTGCTGTGTTTATGCAGCTTTACACCCACTTGACTCACTTACAGAGAGATATCAATACATAGGTTTTAAGATTCTTACTAGTCAGATATATTCTTGGGCGGTGAATAAGGGGTGTTGAGTCCAGTTCCCTGAGCAAGGAGTAGGTCTTGTCTATTACGTATTGGGTTTATGGAACGGTATCTGAGCTAATTTGAAACCCTTGTTTTATGCATCACCCCACCTCACCTTTCCCGTTAGGCAGCGATGGTGTCTTTTTTAACCGTGTGACTCTGTTCTGTTTTGTAATTCAGTTCAAGGGTAGCGGTTTTTACATTCCCTCTATAAGTGATATCTTATGATAAGTGTCTTTTTCTGTGTGACTTATTTGATTTAGAATCGTCGTACCTAAATCCACTCATCATGCTGCTACTAGCCTTATGACGTTGATTTCATGGCTGAGTGATATTCCATTGTACATAAGGAGCACAACTTCTTTATCCATTTTTCTCTTTCCTGGGATATTTAAGGTGTAACGAAGTGGAGGTTCTTGTCAACAGAGCAGCCCTAAACTTTGGGGTGTTTGTGTCTTGCTGATTTTTACTTTTCCCAATTTATACGCCCATGAGTGGAAGTGCCCTATGCTCTCTAAGCTGAGTTTTGTAAATGTTTCAGGACACACCGTACACTTCTCCAGAGTGGCTGTTGGCAATTTACATCCCGCCCATCAGCGTAGCAAGGCTCCCGTTTCTCCGTGGCCTGTCCTGCATTTCTGGTTTTGACACTTTATTCAGCATGGCCCTTTTGACCGATGGGAAGCGAGACTTCTTTGTAGCGCTGATTTGCCTTTCCAGGTTGCTTGGTTGGCCAAAAAGGGCGTATGCGTTTTTTCCTGAATATATTCAGGAAAAAACGCATACGCCCTTTTTGGCCAAGGGCATCATTGTCGAGGTTTGGCCGCTTTTCCTGTGCTTTAAAGGCGATTCGAATCTGACTGCTGAAATCTGTTTCCTGCAATTCTGCCTTGCTTTCAAATCCTCTTTGTTGCCTTCCCTCAATATATTTGTAGACGAGAGTTATCATTTATAAGTCTGCAGGTTTGTGAATTGCAGTGCCCCTGAGCTCCATTTTTCAACTCGCTCTCTTGGGAGCTGGCCGCAAAAGCGCAGGATTGCTTTAGGCCCTATTCTGCTTCCGGGCGGCAGACTGAGCCTGTGGTTAATTCTTCTTCCTGATGGGAAAATAGAGTGACCTGTGCCTGTCCCAACACCTAGAGCTAGTCTCTCATTGGTTCCCCGGCTTCCCGTTCATGCTCAGTTCAAATTGCCACCTGTATGGAACAGGAGGTTAAAGGTGCTGTTTCTCCAAGGAGGGAGATTGCTAGTAAAGCGGCTGGAATGGCGAACACGAGCACAAGGAGATGAGAAATGAGGTGCGTTTTAGAAACCTTTCCCGATCACTCGGTGGACCGTCTTCTGGGTTTCTCATGCATGTTTTCGATGTAGGAAGATGCCCTTGAACCTGGAGATTTGGGACCCATGGGATGGGTACCACGCAGTATTACTTTAAAGCGTCTGCGTTTGCTCACCGAACCTCACCAAACCCCTAAGCCCCATGAGAGTCCACCCTTATGTCTCAATCAGCTGCGGGTCTAGACATGGTCAATCCAGGTGGCATCACAGCGCCTGAACGAATTTTGTAAGAATTTCTCTCCCTTTCACTGTCTTTGTTTCACGGGTTTTTAAAATTAATTGAGTTTTATAATGGGGTTTAGCTGCTTTTCACTGCTGTGTTTATGCAGCTTTACACCCACTTGACTCACTTACAGAGAGATATCAATACATAGGTTTTAAGATTCTTACTAGTCAGATATACTCTTGGGCGGTGAATAGGGGGTGTTGAGTCCAGTTCCCTGAGCAAGTAGTAGGTCTTGTCTATTACGTATTGGGTTTATGGAACGGTATCTGAGCTAATTTGAAACCCTTGTTTTATGCATCACCCCACCTCACCTTTCCCGTTAGGCAGCCATAGTGTGTTTTCTAACCGTGTGACTCTGTTCTGTTTTGTAATTCAGTTCAAGGGTAGCGGTTTTTACATTCCCTCTATAAGTGATATCTTATGATAAGTGTCTTTTTCTGTGTGACTTATTGCACTTAGAATCGTCGTACCTAAATCCACTCATCATGCTGCTACTAGCCTTATGACGTTGATTTCATGGCTGAGTGATATTCCATTGTACATAAGGACCACAACTTCTTTCTCCATTTTTTTCTTTCCTGGGATATTTAAGGTGTAACGAAGTGGAGGTTCTTGTCAACAGAGCAGCCCTAAACTTTGGGGTGCTTGTGTCTTGCTGATTTTTAGTTTTCCCAATTTATACGCCCATGAGTGGAAGTGCCTTATGCTCTCTAAGCTGAGTTTTGTAAATGTTTCAGGACACACCGTACACTTCTCCAGAGTGGCTGTTGGCAATTTACATCCCGCGCATCAGCGTAGCAAGGCTCCCGTTTCTCCGTGGCCTGTCCTGCATTTCTGGTTTTGACACTTTATTCAGCATGGCCCTTTTGACCGATGGGAAGCGAGACTTCTGTGTAGCGCTGATTTGCCTTTACAGGTTGCTTGGTTGGCCAAAAAGGGCGTATGCGTTTTTTCCTGAATATATTCAGGAAAAAACGAATACGCCCTTTTTGGCCAAGGGCATCATTGTCGAGGTTTGGCCGCTTTTCCTGTGCTTTAAAGGCGATTCGAATCTGCCTCCTGAAATCTGTTTCCTGCAATTCTGTCTTGCTTTCAAATCCTCTTTGTTGCCTTCCCTCAATATATTTGTAGACGAGAGTTATCATTTATAAGTCTGCAGGTTTGTGAATTGCAGTGCCCCTGAGCTCCATTTTTCAACTCGCTCTCTTGGGAGCTGGCCGCAAAAGCGCAGGATTGCTTTAGGCCCTATTCTGCTTCCGGGCGGCAGACTGAGCCTGTGGTTAATTCTTCTTCCTGATGGGAAACTAGAGTGACCTGTGCCTGTCCCAACACCTAGAGGTAGTCTCTCATTGTTTCCCCCTCTTCCCGTTCATCCTCAGGACAAATTGCAACCTGTATGGAACAGGAGGTTAAAGGTGCTGATTCTCCAAGGAGGGAGATTGCTAGTAAAGCAGCTGGAATGGCGAACCCGAGCACAAGGAGATGAGAAATGAGGTGTGTTTTAGAAACCTTTCCGGATCACTCGGTGGACCATCTTCTGGGTTTCTCATGCATGTTTTCGATGTAGGAAGATGCCGTTGAACCTGGAGATTTGGGACCCATGGGATGGGTACCACGCAGTATTACTTTAAAGCGTCTGCATTTGCTCACCCAACCTCACCAAACCTCTCAGCCCTAAGAGTGTCCACCCTTATGTCTCAATCAGCTGCGGGTCTATACATGGTCAATCCAGGTGGCATCACAGCCCCTGAACGAATTTTGTAAGAATTTCTCTCTCTTTCACTGTCTTTGTTTCACGGGTTTTTAAAATTAATTGAGTTTTATAATGGGGTTTAGCTGCTTTTCACTGCTGTGTTTATGCAGCTTTACACCCACTTGACTCACTTACAGAGAGATATCAATACATAGGTTTTAAGATTGTTACTAGTCAGATATATTCTTGGGCGGTGAATAGGGGGTGTTGAGTCCAGTTCCCTGAGCAAGGAGTAGGTCTTGTCTATTACGTATTGGGTTTATGGAACGGTATCTGAGCTAATTTGAAACCCTTGTTTTATGCATCACCCCACCTCACCTTTCCCGTTAGGCAGCCATAGTGTCTTTTCTAACCGTGTGACTCTGTTCTGTTTTGTAATTCAGTTCAAGGGTAGCGGTTTTTACATTCCCTCTATAAGTGATATCTTATGATAAGTGTCTTTTTCTGTGTGACTTATTGCACTTAGAATCGTCGTACCTAAATCCACTCATCATGCTGCTACTAGCCTTATGACGTTGATTTCATGGCTGAGTGATATTCCATTGTACATAAGGACCACAACTTCTTTATCCATTTTTCTCTTTCCTGGGATATTTAAGGTGTAACGAAGTGGAGGTTCTTGTCAACAGAGCAGCCCTAAACTTTGGGGTGCTTGTGTCTTGCTGATTTTTAGTTTTCCCAATTTATACGCCCATGAGTGGAAGTGCCCTATGCTCTCTAAGCTGAGTTTTGTAAATGTTTCAGGACACACCGTACACTTCTCCAGAGTGGCTGTTGGCAATTTACATCCCGCCCATCAGCGTAGCAAGGCTCCCGTTTCTCCGTGGCCTGTCCTGCATTTCTGGTTTTGACACTTTATTCAGCATGGCCCTTTTGACCGATGGGAAGCGAGACTTCTTTGTAGCGCTGATTTGCATTTCCAGGTTGCTTGGTTGGCCAAAAAGGGCGTATGCGTTTTTTCCTGAATATATTCAGGAAAAAACGCATACGCCCTTTTTGGCCAAGGGCATCATTGTCGAGGTTTGGCCGCTTTTCCTGTGCTTTAAAGGCGATTCGAATCTGCCTGCTGAAATCTGTTTCCTGCAATTCTGCCTTGCTTTCAAATCCTCTTTGTTGCCTTCCCTCAATATATTTGTAGACGAGAGTTATCATTTATAAGTCTGCAGGTTTGTGAATTGCAGTGCCCCTGAGCTCCATTTTTCAACTAGCTCTCTTGGGAGCTGGCCGCAAAAGCGCAGGATTGCTTTAGGCCCTATTCTGCTTCCGGGCGGCAGACTGAGCCTGTGGTTAAGTCTTCTTCCTGATGGGAAAATAGAGTTACCTGTGCCTGTCCCAACACCTAGAGCTAGTCTCTCATTGGTTCCCCCTCTTCCCGTTCATCCTCAGTTCAAATTGCCACCTGTATGGAACAGGAGGTTAAAGGTGCTGATTCTCCAAGGAGGGAGATTGCTAGTAAAGCGGCTGGAATGGCGAACCCGAGCACAAGGAGATGAGAAATGAGGTGCGTTTTAGAAACCTTTCCCGATCACTCGGTGGACCATCTTCTGGGTTTCTCATGCATGTTTTCGATGTAGGCAGATGCCCTTGAACCTGGAGATTTGGGACCCATGGGATGGGTACCACGCAGTATTACTTTAAAGCGTCTGCGTTTGCTCACCCAACCTCACCAAACCTCTCAGCCCTAAGAGTGTCCACCCTTATGTCTCAATCAGCTGCGGGTCTAGACATGGTCAATCCAGGTGGCATCACAGCCCCTGAACGAATTTTGTAAGAATTTCTCTCTCTTTCACTGTCTTTGTTTCACGGGTTTTTAAAATTATTTGAGTTTTATAATGGGGTTTAGCTGCTTTTCACTGCTGTGTTTATGCAGCTTTACACCCACTTGACTCACTTACAGAGAGATATCAATACATAGGTTTTAAGATTGTTACTAGTCAGATATATTCTTGGGCGGTGAATAGGGGGTGTTGAGTCCAGTTCCCTGAGCAAGGAGTAGGTCTTGTCTATTACGTATTGGGTTTATGGAACGGTATCTGAGCTAATTTGAAACCCTTGTTTTATGCATCACCCCACCTCACCTTTCCCGTTAGGCAGCCATAGTGTCTTTTCTAACCGTGTGACTCTGTTCTGTTTTGTAATTCAGTTCAAGGGTAGCGGTTTTTACATTCCCTCTATAAGTGATATCTTATGATAAGTGTCTTTTTCTGTGTGACTTATTGCACTTAGAATCGTCGTACCTAAATCCACTCATCATGCTGCTACTAGCCTTATGACGTTGATTTCATGGCTGAGTGATATTCCATTGTACATAAGGACCACAACTTCTTTATCCATTTTTCTCTTTCCTGGGATATTTAAGGTGTAACGAAGTGGAGGTTCTTGTCAACAGAGCAGCCCTAAACTTTGGGGTGCTTGTGTCTTGCTGATTTTTAGTTTTCCCAATTTATACGCCCATGAGTGGAAGTGCCCTATGCTCTCTAAGCTGAGTTTTGTAAATGTTTCAGGACACACCGTACACTTCTCCAGAGTGGCTGTTGGCAATTTACATCCCGCCCATCAGCGTAGCAAGGCTCCCGTTTCTCCGTGGCCTGTCCTGCATTTCTGGTTTTGACACTTTATTCAGCATGGCCCTTTTGACCGATGGGAAGCGAGACTTCTTTGTAGCGCTGATTTGCCTTTCCAGGTTGCTTGGTTGGCCAAAAAGGGCGTATGCGTTTTTGCCTGAATATATTCAGGAAAAAACGCATACGCCCTTTTTGGCCAAGGGCATCATTGTCGAGGTTTGGCCGCTTTTCCTGTGCTTTAAAGGCGATTCGAATCTGCCTGCTGAAATCTGTTTCCTGCAATTCTGCCTTGCTTTCAAATCCTC
Source organism: Eschrichtius robustus (assembly GCF_028021215.1). Classification (NCBI taxonomy): domain Eukaryota; kingdom Metazoa; phylum Chordata; class Mammalia; order Artiodactyla; family Eschrichtiidae; genus Eschrichtius; species Eschrichtius robustus. Next base: position 25,836 of record NW_027175545.1, read on the forward strand.
TTTGTTGCCTTCCCTCAATATATTTGTAGACGAGAGTTATCATTTATAAGTCTGCAGGTTTGTGAATTGCAGTGCCCCTGAGCTCCATTTTTCAACTAGCTCTCTTGGGAGCTGGCCGCAAAAGCGCAGGATTGCTTTAGGCCCTATTCTGCTTCCGGGCGGCAGACTGAGCCTGTGGTTAAGTCTTCTTCCTGATGGGAAAATAGAGTGACCTGTGCCTGTCCCAACACCTAGAGCTAGTCTCTCATTGGTTCCCCCTCTTCCCGTTCATCCTCAGTTCAAATTGCCACCTGTATGGAACAGGAGGTTAAAGGTGCTGATTCTCCAAGGAGGGAGATTGCTAGTAAAGCGGCTGGAATGGCGAACCCGAGCACAAGGAGATGAGAAATGAGGTGCGTTTTAGAAACCTTTCCCGATCACTCGGTGGACCATCTTCTGGGTTTCTCATGCATGTTTTCGATGTAGGCAGATGCCCTTGAACCTGGAGATTTGGGACCCATGGGATGGGTACCACGCAGTATTACTTTAAAGCGTCTGCGTTTGCTCACCCAACCTCACCAAACCTCTCAGCCCTAAGAGTGTCCACCCTTATGTCTCAATCAGCTGCGGGTCTAGACATGGTCAATCCAGGTGGCATCACAGCCCCTGAACGAATTTTGTAAGAATTTCTCTCTCTTTCACTGTCTTTGTTTCACGGGTTTTTAAAATTATTTGAGTTTTATAATGGGGTTTAGCTGCTTTTCACTGCTGTGTTTATGCAGCTTTACACCCACTTGACTCACTTACAGAGAGATATCAATACATAGGTTTTAAGATTCTTACTAGTCAGATATATTCTTGGGCGGTGAATAGGGGGTGTTGAGTCCAGTTCCCTGAGCAAGGAGTAGGTCTTGTCTATTACGTATTGGGTTTATGGAACGGTATCTGAGCTAATTTGAAACCCTTGTTTTATGCATCACCCCACCTCACCTTTCCCGTTAGGCAGCCATAGTGTCTTTTCTAACCGTGTGACTCTGTTCTGTTTTGTAATTCAGTTCAAGGGTAGCGGTTTTTACATTCCCTCTATAAGTGATATCTTATGATAAGTGTCTTTTTCTGTGTGACTTATTTGACTTAGAATCGTCGTACCTAAATCCACTCATCATGCTGCTACTAGCCTTATGACGTTGATTTCATGGCTGAGTGATATTCCATTGTACATAAGGAGCACAACTTCTTTATCCATTTTTCTCTTTCCTGGGATATTTAAGGTGTAACGAAGTGGAGGTTCTTGTCAACAGAGCAGCCCTAAACTTTGGGGTGCTTGTGTCTTGCTGATTTTTAGTTTTCCCAATTTATACGCCCATGAGTGGAAGTGCCCTATGCTCTCTAAGCTGAGTTTTGTAAATGTTTCAGGACACACCATACACTTCTCCAGAGTGGCTGTTGGCAATTTACATCCCGCGCATCAGCGTAGCAAGGCTCCCGTTTCTCCGTGGCCTGTCCTGCATTTCTGGTTTTGACACTTTATTCAGCATGGCCCTTTTGACCGATGGGAAGCGAGACTTCTGTGTAGCGCTGATTTGCCTTTACAGGTTGCTTGGTTGGCCAAAAATGGCGTATGCGTTTTTTCCTGAATATATTCAGGAAAAAACGAATACGCCCTTTTTGGCCAAGGGCATCATTGTCGAGGTTTGGCCGCTTTTCCTGTGCTTTAAAGGCGATTCGAATCTGCCTCCTGAAATCTGTTTCCTGCAATTCTGTCTTGCTTTCAAATCCTCTTTGTTGCCTTCCCTCAATATATTTGTAGACGAGAGTTATCATTTATAAGTCTGCAGGTTTGTGAATTGCAGTGCCCCTGAGCTCCATTTTTCAACTCGCTCTCTTGGGAGCTGGCCGCAAAAGCGCAGGATTGCTTTAGGCCCTATTCTGCTTCCGGGCGGCAGACTGAGCCTGTGGTTAATTCTTCTTCCTGATGGGAAACTAGAGTGACCTGTGCCTGTCCCAACACCTAGAGGTAGTCTCTCATTGTTTCCCCCTCTTCCCGTTCATTCTCAGGACAAATTGCAACCTGTATGGAACAGGAGGTTAAAGGTGCTGATTCTCCAAGGAGGGAGATTGCTAGTAAAGCAGCTGGAATGGCAAACCCGAGCACAAGGAGATGAGAAATGAGGTGTGTTTTAGAAACCTTTCCGGATCACTCGGTGGACCATCTTCTGGGTTTCTCATGCATGTTTTCGATGTAGGAAGATGCCGTTGAACCTGGAGATTTGGGACCCATGGGATGGGTACCACGCAGTATTACTTTAAAGCGTCTGCGTTTGCTCACCCAACCTCACCAAACCTCTCAGCCCTAAGAGTGTCCACCCTTATGTCTCAATCAGCTGCGGGTCTATACATGGTCAATCCAGGTGGCATCACAGCCCCTGAACGAATTTTGTAAGAATTTCTCTCTCTTTCACTGTCTTTGTTTCACGGGTTTTTAAAATTAATTGAGTTTTATAATGGGGTTTAGCTGCTTTTCACTGCTGTGTTTATGCAGCTTTACACCCACTTGACTCACTTACAGAGAGATATCAATACATAGGTTTTAAGATTGTTACTAGTCAGATATATTCTTGGGCGGTGAATAGGGGGTGTTGAGTCCAGTTCCCTGAGCAAGGAGTAGGTCTTGTCTATTACGTATTGGGTTTATGGAACGGTATCTGAGCTAATTTGAAACCCTTGTTTTAGGCATCACCCCACCTCACCTTTCCCGTTAAGCAGCTATAGTGTGTTTTCTAAACGTGTGACTCTATTCTGTTTTGTAATTCAGTTCAAGTGTAGCGGTTTTTACATTCCCTCTATAAGTGATATCTTATGGCAAGTGTCTTTTTCTGTGTGACTTATTTCACTTAGAATCGTCGTACCTAAATCCACTCATCATGCTGCTACTAGCCTTATGACGTTGATTTCATGGCTGAGTGATATTCCATTGTACATAAGGACCACAACTTCTTTATCCATTTTTCTCTTTCCTGGGATATTTAAGGTGTAACGAAGTGGAGGTTCTTGTCAACAGAGCAGCCCTAAACTTTGGGGTGCTTGTGTCTTGCTGATTTTTAGTTTTCCCAATTTATACGCCCATGAGTGGAAGTGCCCTATGCTCTCTAAGCTGAGTTTTGTAAATGTTTCAGGACACACCGTACACTTCTCCAGAGTGGCTGTTGGCAATTTACATCCCGCCCATCAGCGTAGCAAGGCTCCCGTTTCTCCGTGGCCTGTCCTGCATTTCTGGTTTTGACACTTTATTCAGCATGGCCCTTTTGACCGATGGGAAGCAAGACTTCTTTGTAGCGCTGATTTGCCTTTCCAGGTTGCTTGGTTGGCCAAAAAGGGCGTATGCGTTTTTTCCTGAATATATTCAGGAAAAAACGCATACGCCCTTTTTGGCCAAGGGCATCATTGTCGAGGTTGTGCCGCTTTTCCTGTGCTTTAAAGGCGATTCGAATCTGCCTCCTGAAATCTGTTTCCTGCAATTCTGCCTTGCTTTCAAATCCTCTTTGTTGCCTTCCCTCAATATATTTGTAGACGAGAGTTATCATTTATAAGTCTGCAGGTTTGTGAATTGCAGTGCCCCTGAGCTCCATTTTTCAACTCGCTCTCTTGGGAGCTGGCCGCAAAAGCGCAGGATTGCTTTAGGCCCTATTCTGCTTCCGGGCGGCAGACTGAGCCTGTGGTTAATTCTTCTTCCTGATGGGAAACTAGAGTGACCTGTGCCTGTCCCAACACCTAGAGCTAGTCTCTCATTGGTTCCCCCTCATCCCGTTCATCGTCAGGACAAATTGCAACCTGTATGGAACAGGAGGTTAAAGGTGCTGATTCTCCAAGGAGGGAGATTGCTAGTAAAGCGGCTGGAATGGCGAACCCGAGCACAAGGAGATGAGAAATGAGGTGCGTTTTAGAAACCTTTCCCGATCACTCGGTGGACCATCTTCTGGGTTTCTCATGCATGTTTTCGATGTAGGAAGATGCCCTTGAACCTGGAGATTTGAGACCCATGGGATGGGTACCACGCAGTATTACTTTAAAGCGTCTGCGTTTGCTCACCGAACCTCACCAAACCCCTAAGCCCCATGAGAGTCCACCCTTATGTCTCAATCAGCTGCGGGTCTAGACATGGTCAATCCAGGTGGCATCACAGCGCCTGAACGAATTTTGTAAGAATTTCTCTCCCTTTCACTGTCTTTGTTTCACGGGTTTTTAAAATTAATTGAGTTTTATAATGGGGTTTAGCTGCTTTTCACTGCTGTGTTTATGCAGCTTTACACCCACTTGACTCACTTACAGAGAGATATCAATACATAGGTTTTAAGATTCTTACTAGTCAGATATACTCTTGGGCGGTGAATAGGGGGTGTTGAGTCCAGTTCCCTGAGCAAGGAGTAGGTCTTGTCTATTACGTATTGGGTTTATGGAACGGTATCTGAGCTAATTTGAAACCCTTGTTTTATGCATCACCCCACCTCACCTTTCCCGTTAGGCAGCCATAGTGTGTTTTCTAACCGTGTGACTCTGTTCTGTTTTGTAATTCAGTTCAAGGGTAGCGGTTTTTACATTCCCTCTATAAGTGATATCTTATGATAAGTGTCTTTTTCTGTGTGACTTATTGCACTTAGAATCGTCGTACCTAAATCCACTCATCATGCTGCTACTAGCCTTATGACGTTGATTTCATGGCTGAGTGATATTCCATTGTACATAAGGACCACAACTTCTTTCTCCGTTTTTTTCTTTCCTGGGATATTTAAGGTGTAACGAAGTGGAGGTTCTTGTCAACAGAGCAGCCCTAAACTTTGGGGTGCTTGTGTCTTGCTGATTTTTAGTTTTCCCAATTTATACGCCCATGAGTGGAAGTGCCTTATGCTCTCTAAGCTGAGTTTTGTAAATGTTTCAGGACACACCGTACACTTCTCCAGAGTGGCTGTTGGCAATTTACATCCCGCGCATCAGCGTAGCAAGGCTCCCGTTTCTCCGTGGCCTGTCCTGCATTTCTGGTTTTGACACTTTATTCAGCATGGCCCTTTTGACCGATGGGAAGCGAGACTTCTGTGTAGCGCTGATTTGCCTTTACAGGTTGCTTGGTTGGCCAAAAAGGGCGTATGCGTTTTTTCCTGAATATATTCAGGAAAAAACGAATACGCCCTTTTTGGCCAAGGGCATCATTGTCGAGGTTTGGCCGCTTTTCCTGTGCTTTAAAGGCGATTCGAATCTGCCTCCTGAAATCTGTTTCCTGCAATTCTGTCTTGCTTTCAAATCCTCTTTGTTGCCTTCCCTCAATATATTTGTAGACGAGAGTTATCATTTATAAGTCTGCAGGTTTGTGAATTGCAGTGCCCCTGAGCTCCATTTTTCAACTCGCTCTCTTGGGAGCTGGCCGCAAAAGCGCAGGATTGCTTTAGGCCCTATTCTGCTTCCGGGCGGCAGACTGAGCCTGTGGTTAATTCTTCTTCCTGATGGGAAACTAGAGTGACCTGTGCCTGTCCCAACACCTAGAGGTAGTCTCTCATTGTTTCCCCCTCTTCCCGTTCATCCTCAGGACAAATTGCAACCTGTATGGAACAGGAGGTTAAAGGTGCTGATTCTCCAAGGAGGGAGATTGCTAGTAAAGCAGCTGGAATGGCGAACCCGAGCACAAGGAGATGAGAAATGAGGTGTGTTTTAGAAACCTTTCCGGATCACTCGGTGGACCATCTTCTGGGTTTCTCATGCATGTTTTCGATGTAGGAAGATGCCGTTGAACCTGGAGATTTGGGACCCATGGGATGGGTACCACGCAGTATTACTTTAAAGCGTCTGCATTTGCTCACCCAACCTCACCAAACCTCTCAGCCCTAAGAGTGTCCACCCTTATGTCTCAATCAGCTGCGGGTCTATACATGGTCAATCCAGGTGGCATCACAGCCCCTGAACGAATTTTGTAAGAATTTCTCTCTCTTTCACTGTCTTTGTTTCACGGGTTTTTAAAATTAATTGAGTTTTATAATGGGGTTTAGCTGCTTTTCACTGCTGTGTTTATGCAGCTTTACACCCACTTGACTCACTTACAGAGAGATATCAATACATAGGTTTTAAGATTGTTACTAGTCAGATATATTCTTGGGCGGTGAATAGGGGGTGTTGAGTCCAGTTCCCTGAGCAAGGAGTAGGTCTTGTCTATTACGTATTGGGTTTATGGAACGGTATCTGAGCTAATTTGAAACCCTTGTTTTATGCATCACCCCACCTCACCTTTCCCGTTAGGCAGCCATAGTGTCTTTTCTAACCGTGTGACTCTGTTCTGTTTTGTAATTCAGTTCAAGGGTAGCGGTTTTTACATTCCCTCTATAAGTGATATCTTATGATAAGTGTCTTTTTCTGTGTGACTTATTGCACTTAGAATCGTCGTACCTAAATCCACTCATCATGCTGCTACTAGCCTTATGACGTTGATTTCATGGCTGAGTGATATTCCATTGTACATAAGGACCACAACTTCTTTATCCATTTTTCTCTTTCCTGGGATATTTAAGGTGTAACGAAGTGGAGGTTCTTGTCAACAGAGCAGCCCTAAACTTTGGGGTGCTTGTGTCTTGCTGATTTTTAGTTTTCCCAATTTATACGCCCATGAGTGGAAGTGCCCTATGCTCTCTAAGCTGAGTTTTGTAAATGTTTCAGGACACACCGTACACTTCTCCAGAGTGGCTGTTGGCAATTTACATCCCGCCCATCAGCGTAGCAAGGCTCCCGTTTCTCCGTGGCCTGTCCTGCATTTCTGGTTTTGACACTTTATTCAGCATGGCCCTTTTGACCGATGGGAAGCGAGACTTCTTTGTAGCGCTGATTTGCATTTCCAGGTTGCTTGGTTGGCCAAAAAGGGCGTATGCGTTTTTTCCTGAATATATTCAGGAAAAAACGCATACGCCCTTTTTGGCCAAGGGCATCATTGTCGAGGTTTGGCCGCTTTTCCTGTGCTTTAAAGGCGATTCGAATCTGCCTGCTGAAATCTGTTTCCTGCAATTCTGCCTTGCTTTCAAATCCTCTTTGTTGCCTTCCCTCAATATATTTGTAGACGAGAGTTATCATTTATAAGTCTGCAGGTTTGTGAATTGCAGTGCCCCTGAGCTCCATTTTTCAACTAGCTCTCTTGGGAGCTGGCCGCAAAAGCGCAGGATTGCTTTAGGCCCTATTCTGCTTCCGGGCGGCAGACTGAGCCTGTGGTTAAGTCTTCTTCCTGATGGGAAAATAGAGTGACCTGTGCCTGTCCCAACACCTAGAGCTAGTCTCTCATTGGTTCCCCCTCTTCCCGTTCATCCTCAGTTCAAATTGCCACCTGTATGGAACAGGAGGTTAAAGGTGCTGATTCTCCAAGGAGGGAGATTGCTAGTAAAGCGGCTGGAATGGCGAACCCGAGCACAAGGAGATGAGAAATGAGGTGCGTTTTAGAAACCTTTCCCGATCACTCGGTGGACCATCTTCTGGGTTTCTCATGCATGTTTTCGATGTAGGCAGATGCCCTTGAACCTGGAGATTTGGGACCCATGGGATGGGTACCACGCAGTATTACTTTAAAGCGTCTGCGTTTGCTCACCCAACCTCACCAAACCTCTCAGCCCTAAGAGTGTCCACCCTTATGTCTCAATCAGCTGCGGGTCTAGACATGGTCAATCCAGGTGGCATCACAGCCCCTGAACGAATTTTGTAAGAATTTCTCTCTCTTTCACTGTCTTTGTTTCACGGGTTTTTAAAATTATTTGAGTTTTATAATGGGGTTTAGCTGCTTTTCACTGCTGTGTTTATGCAGCTTTACACCCACTTGACTCACTTACAGAGAGATATCAATACATAGGTTTTAAGATTGTTACTAGTCAGATATATTCTTGGGCGGTGAATAGGGGGTGTTGAGTCCAGTTCCCTGAGCAAGGAGTAGGTCTTGTCTATTACGTATTGGGTTTATGGAACGGTATCTGAGCTAATTTGAAACCCTTGTTTTATGCATCACCCCACCTCACCTTTCCCGTTAGGCAGCCATAGTGTCTTTTCTAACCGTGTGACTCTGTTCTGTTTTGTAATTCAGTTCAAGGGTAGCGGTTTTTACATTCCCTCTATAAGTGATATCTTATGATAAGTGTCTTTTTCTGTGTGACTTATTGCACTTAGAATCGTCGTACCTAAATCCACTCATCATGCTGCTACTAGCCTTATGACGTTGATTTCATGGCTGAGTGATATTCCATTGTACATAAGGACCACAACTTCTTTATCCATTTTTCTCTTTCCTGGGATATTTAAGGTGTAACGAAGTGGAGGTTCTTGTCAACAGAGCAGCCCTAAACTTTGGGGTGCTTGTGTCTTGCTGATTTTTAGTTTTCCCAATTTATACGCCCATGAGTGGAAGTGCCCTATGCTCTCTAAGCTGAGTTTTGTAAATGTTTCAGGACACACCGTACACTTCTCCAGAGTGGCTGTTGGCAATTTACATCCCGCCCATCAGCGTAGCAAGGCTCCCGTTTCTCCGTGGCCTGTCCTGCATTTCTGGTTTTGACACTTTATTCAGCATGGCCCTTTTGACCGATGGGAAGCGAGACTTCTTTGTAGCGCTGATTTGCCTTTCCAGGTTGCTTGGTTGGCCAAAAAGGGCGTATGCGTTTTTGCCTGAATATATTCAGGAAAAAACGCATACGCCCTTTTTGGCCAAGGGCATCATTGTCGAGGTTTGGCCGCTTTTCCTGTGCTTTAAAGGCGATTCGAATCTGCCTGCTGAAATCTGTTTCCTGCAATTCTGCCTTGCTTTCAAATCCTCTTTGTTGCCTTCCCTCAATATATTTGTAGACGAGAGTTATCATTTATAAGTCTGCAGGTTTGTGAATTGCAGTGCCCCTGAGCTCCATTTTTCAACTAGCTCTCTTGGGAGCTGGCCGCAAAAGCGCAGGATTGCTTTAGGCCCTATTCTGCTTCCGGGCGGCAGACTGAGCCTGTGGTTAAGTCTTCTTCCTGATGGGAAAATAGAGTGACCTGTGCCTGTCCCAACACCTAGAGCTAGTCTCTCATTGGTTCCCCCTCTTCCCGTTCATCCTCAGTTCAAATTGCCACCTGTATGGAACAGGAGGTTAAAGGTGCTGATTCTCCAAGGAGGGAGATTGCTAGTAAAGCGGCTGGAATGGCGAACCCGAGCACAAGGAGATGAGAAATGAGGTGCGTTTTAGAAACCTTTCCCGATCACTCGGTGGACCATCTTCTGGGTTTCTCATGCATGTTTTCGATGTAGGCAGATGCCCTTGAACCTGGAGATTTGGGACCCATGGGATGGGTACCACGCAGTATTACTTTAAAGCGTCTGCGTTTGCTCACCCAACCTCACCAAACCTCTCAGCCCTAAGAGTGTCCACCCTTATGTCTCAATCAGCTGCGGGTCTAGACATGGTCAATCCAGGTGGCATCACAGCCCCTGAACGAATTTTGTAAGAATTTCTCTCTCTTTCACTGTCTTTGTTTCACGGGTTTTTAAAATTATTTGAGTTTTATAATGGGGTTTAGCTGCTTTTCACTGCTGTGTTTATGCAGCTTTACACCCACTTGACTCACTTACAGAGAGATATCAATACATAGGTTTTAAGATTCTTACTAGTCAGATATATTCTTGGGCGGTGAATAGGGGGTGTTGAGTCCAGTTCCCTGAGCAAGGAGTAGGTCTTGTCTATTACGTATTGGGTTTATGGAACGGTATCTGAGCTAATTTGAAACCCTTGTTTTATGCATCACCCCACCTCACCTTTCCCGTTAGGCAGCCATAGTGTCTTTTCTAACCGTGTGACTCTGTTCTGTTTTGTAATTCAGTTCAAGGGTAGCGGTTTTTACATTCCCTCTATAAGTGATATCTTATGATAAGTGTCTTTTTCTGTGTGACTTATTTGACTTAGAATCGTCGTACCTAAATCCACTCATCATGCTGCTACTAGCCTTATGACGTTGATTTCATGGCTGAGTGATATTCCATTGTACATAAGGAGCACAACTTCTTTATCCATTTTTCTCTTTCCTGGGATATTTAAGGTGTAACGAAGTGGAGGTTCTTGTCAACAGAGCAGCCCTAAACTTTGGGGTGCTTGTGTCTTGCTGATTTTTAGTTTTCCCAATTTATACGCCCATGAGTGGAAGTGCCCTATGCTCTCTAAGCTGAGTTTTGTAAATGTTTCAGGACACACCATACACTTCTCCAGAGTGGCTGTTGGCAATTTACATCCCGCGCATCAGCGTAGCAAGGCTCCCGTTTCTCCGTGGCCTGTCCTGCATTTCTGGTTTTGACACTTTATTCAGCATGGCCCTTTTGACCGATGGGAAGCGAGACTTCTGTGTAGCGCTGATTTGCCTTTACAGGTTGCTTGGTTGGCCAAAAATGGCGTATGCGTTTTTTCCTGAATATATTCAGGAAAAAACGAATACGCCCTTTTTGGCCAAGGGCATCATTGTCGAGGTTTGGCCGCTTTTCCTGTGCTTTAAAGGCGATTCGAATCTGCCTCCTGAAATCTGTTTCCTGCAATTCTGTCTTGCTTTCAAATCCTCTTTGTTGCCTTCCCTCAATATATTTGTAGACGAGAGTTATCATTTATAAGTCTGCAGGTTTGTGAATTGCAGTGCCCCTGAGCTCCATTTTTCAACTCGCTCTCTTGGGAGCTGGCCGCAAAAGCGCAGGATTGCTTTAGGCCCTATTCTGCTTCCGGGCGGCAGACTGAGCCTGTGGTTAATTCTTCTTCCTGATGGGAAACTAGAGTGACCTGTGCCTGTCCCAACACCTAGAGGTAGTCTCTCATTGTTTCCCCCTCTTCCCGTTCATTCTCAGGACAAATTGCAACCTGTATGGAACAGGAGGTTAAAGGTGCTGATTCTCCAAGGAGGGAGATTGCTAGTAAAGCAGCTGGAATGGCAAACCCGAGCACAAGGAGATGAGAAATGAGGTGTGTTTTAGAAACCTTTCCGGATCACTCGGTGGACCATCTTCTGGGTTTCTCATGCATGTTTTCGATGTAGGAAGATGCCGTTGAACCTGGAGATTTGGGACCCATGGGATGGGTACCACGCAGTATTACTTTAAAGCGTCTGCGTTTGCTCACCCAACCTCACCAAACCTCTCAGCCCTAAGAGTGTCCACCCTTATGTCTCAATCAGCTGCGGGTCTATACATGGTCAATCCAGGTGGCATCACAGCCCCTGAACGAATTTTGTAAGAATTTCTCTCTCTTTCACTGTCTTTGTTTCACGGGTTTTTAAAATTAATTGAGTTTTATAATGGGGTTTAGCTGCTTTTCACTGCTGTGTTTATGCAGCTTTACACCCACTTGACTCACTTACAGAGAGATATCAATACATAGGTTTTAAGATTGTTACTAGTCAGATATATTCTTGGGCGGTGAATAGGGGGTGTTGAGTCCAGTTCCCTGAGCAAGGAGTAGGTCTTGTCTATTACGTATTGGGTTTATGGAACGGTATCTGAGCTAATTTGAAACCCTTGTTTTATGCATCACCCCACCTCACCTTTCCCGTTAGGCAGCCATAGTGTCTTTTCTAACCGTGTGACTCTGTTCTGTTTTGTAATTCAGTTCAAGGGTAGCGGTTTTTACATTCCCTCTATAAGTGATATCTTATGATAAGTGTCTTTTTCTGTGTGACTTATTGCACTTAGAATCGTCGTACCTAAATCCACTCATCATGCTGCTACTAGCCTTATGACGTTGATTTCATGGCTGAGTGATATTCCATTGTACATAAGGACCACAACTTCTTTATCCATTTTTCTCTTTCCTGGGATATTTAAGGTGTAACGAAGTGGAGGTTCTTGTCAACAGAGCAGCCCTAAACTTTGGGGTGCTTGTGTCTTGCTGATTTTTAGTTTTCCCAATTTATACGCCCATGAGTGGAAGTGCCCTATGCTCTCTAAGCTGAGTTTTGTAAACGTTTCAGGACACACCGTACACTTCTCCAGAGTGGCTGTTGGCAATTTACATCCCGCCCATCAGCGTAGCAAGGCTCCCGTTTCTCCGTGGCCTGTCCTGCATTTCTGGTTTTGACACTTTATTCAGCATGGCCCTTTTGACCGATGGGAAGCGAGACTTCTTTGTAGCGCTGATTTGCCTTTCCAGGTTGCTTGGTTGGCCAAAAAGGGCGTATGCGTTTTTTCCTGAATATATTCAGGAAAAAACGCATACGCCCTTTTTGGCCAAGGGCATCATTGTCGAGGTTTGGCCGCTTTTCCTGTGCTTTAAAGGCGATTCGAATCTGCCTGCTGAAATCTGTTTCCTGCAATTCTGCCTTGCTTTCAAATCCTCTTTGTTGCCTTCCCTCAATATATTTGTAGACGAGAGTTATCATTTATAAGTCTGCAGGTTTGTGAATTGCAGTGCCCCTGAGCTCCATTTTTCAACTCGCTCTCTTGGGAGCTGGCCGCAAAAGCGCAGGATTGCTTTAGGCCCTATTCTGCTTCCGGGCGGCAGACTGAGCCTGTGGTTAAGTCTTCTTCCTGATGGGAAAATAGAGTGACCTGTGCCTGTCCCAACACCTAGAGCTAGTCTCTCATTGTTTCCCCCTCTTCCCGTTCATCCTCAGTTCAAATTGCCACCTGTATGGAACAGGAGGTTAAAGGTGCTGATTCTCCAAGGAGGGAGATTGCTAGTAAAGCGGCTGGAATGGCGAACCCGAGCACAAGGATATGAGAAATGAGGTGCGTTTTAGAAACATTTCCCGATCACTCGGTGGACCATCTTCTGGGTTTCTCATGCATGTTTTCGATGTACGCAGATGCCCTTGAACCTGGAGATTTGGGACCCATGGGATGGGTACCACGCAGTATTACTTTAAAGCGTCTGCGTTTGCTCACCCAACCTCACCAAACCTCTCAGCCCTAAGAGTGTCCACCCTTATGTCTCAATCAGCTGCGGGTCTAGACATGGTCAATCCAGGTGGCATCACAGCCCCTGAACGAATTTTGTAAGAATTTCTCTCTCTTTCACTGTCTTTGTTTCACGGGTTTTTAAAATTATTTGTGTTTTATAATGGGGTTTAGCTGCTTTTCACTGCTGTGTTTATGCAGCTTTACACCCACTTGACTCACTTACAGAGAGATATCAATACATAGGTTTTAAGATTCTTACTAGTCAGATATATTCTTGGGCGGTGAATAGGGGGTGTTGAGTCCAGTTCCCTGAGCAAGGAGTAGGTCTTGTCTATTACGTATTGGGTTTATGGAACGGTATCTGAGCTAATTTGAAACCCTTGTTTTATGCATCACCCCACCTCACCTTTCCCGTTAGGCAGCCATAGTGTCTTTTCTAACCGTGTGACTCTGTTCTGTTTTGTAATTCAGTTCAAGGGTAGCGGTTTTTACATTCCCTCTATAAGTGATATCTTATGATAAGTGTCTTTTTCTGTGTGACTTATTTGACTTAGAATCGTCGTACCTAAATCCACTCATCATGCTGCTACTAGCCTTATGACGTTGATTTCATGGCTGAGTGATATTCCATTGTACATAAGGAGCACAACTTCTTTATTCATTTTTCTCTTTCCTGGGATATTTAAGGTGTAACGAAGTGGAGGTTCTTGTCAACAGAGCAGCCCTAAACTTTGGGGTGCTTGTGTCTTGCTGATTTTTAGTTTTCCCAATTTATACGCCCATGAGTGGAAGTGCCCTATGCTCTCTAAGCTGAGTTTTGTAAATGTTTCAGGACACACCGTACACTTCTCCAGAGTGGCTGTTGGCAATTTACATCCCGCCCATCAGCGTAGCAAGGCTCCCGTTTCTCCGTGGCCTGTCCTGCATTTCTGGTTTTGACACTTTATTCAGCATGGCCCTTTTGACCGATGGGAAGCGAGACTTCTTTGTAGCGCTGATTTGCCTTTCCAGGTTGCTTGGTTGGCCAAAAAGGGCGTATGCGTTTTTTCCTGAATATATTCAGGAAAAAACGCATACGCCCTTTTTGGCCAAGGGCATCATTGTCGAGGTTTTGCCGCTTTTCCTGTGCTTTAAAGGCGATTCGAATCTGCCTGCTGAAATCTGTTTCCTGCAATTCTGCCTTGCTTTCAAATCCTCTTTGTTGCCTTCCCTCAATATATTTGTAGACGAGAGTTATCATTTATAAGTCTGCAGGTTTGTGAATTGCAGTGCCCCTGAGCTCCATTTTTCAACTCGCTCTCTTGGGAGCTGGCCGCAAAAGCGCAGGATTGCTTTAGGCCCTATTCTGCTTCCGGGCAGCAGATTGAGCCTGTGGTTAATTCTTCTTCCTGATGGGAAACTAGAGTGACCTGTGCCTGTCCCAACACCTAGAGCTAGTCTCTCATTGGTTCCCCCTTTTCCCGTTCATCCTCAGGACAAATTGCAACCTGTATGGAACAGGAGGTTAAAGGTGCTGATTCTCCAAGGAGGGAGATTGCTAGTAAAGCAGCTGGAATGGCGAACCCGAGCACAAGGAGATGAGAAATGAGGTGTGTTTTAGAAACCTTTCCGGATCACTCGGTGGACCATCTTCTGGGTTTCTCATGCATGTTTTCGATGTAGGAAGATGCCGTTGAACCTGGAGATTTGGGACCCATGGGATGGGTACCACGCAGTATTACTTTAAAGCGTCTGCGTTTGCTCACCCAACCTCACCAAACCTCTCAGCCCTAAGAGTGTCCACCCTTATGTCTCAATCAGCTGCGGGTCTATACATGGTCAATCCAGGTGGCATCACAGCCCCTGAACGAATTTTGTAAGAATTTCTCTCTCTTTCACTGTCTTTGTTTCACGGGTTTTTAAAATTAATTGAGTTTTATAATGGGGTTTAGCTGCTTTTCACTGCTGTGTTTATGCAGCTTTACACCCACTTGACTCACTTACAGAGAAATATCAATACATAGGTTTTAAGATTGTTACTAGTCAGATATACTCTTGGGCGGTGAATAGGGGGTGTTGAGTCCAGTTCCCTGAGCAAGGAGTAGGTCTTGTCTATTACGTATTGGGTTTATGGAACGGTATCTGAGCTAATTTGAAACCCTTGTTTTAGGCATCACCCCACCTCACCTTTCCCGTTAAGCAGCTATAGTGTGTTTTCTAAACGTGTGACTCTATTCTGTTTTGTAATTCAGTTCAAGTGTAGCGGTTTTTACATTCCCTCTATAAGTGATATCTTATGGCAAGTGTCTTTTTCTGTGTGACTTATTTCACTTAGAATCGTCGTACCTAAATCCACTCATCATGCTGCTACTAGCCTTATGACGTTGATTTCATGGCTGAGTGATATTCCATTGTACATAAGGAGCACAACTTCTTTATCCATTTTTCTCTTTCCTGGGATATTTAAGGTGTAACGAAGTGGAGGTTCTTGTCAACAGAGCAGCCCTAAACTTTGGGGTGCTTGTGTCTTGCTGATTTTTAGTTTTCCCAATTTATACGCCCATGAGTGGAAGTGCCCTATGCTCTCTAAGCTGAGTTTTGTAAATGTTTCAGGACACACCGTACACTTCTCCAGAGTGGCTGTTGGCAATTTACATCCCGCCCATCAGCGTAGCAAGGCTCCCGTTTCTCCGTGGCCTGTCCTGCATTTCTGGTTTTGACACTTTATTCAGCATGACCCTTTTGACCGATGGGAAGCGAGACTTCTTTGTAGCGCTGATTTGCCTTTCCAGGTTGCTTGGTTGGCCAAAAAGGGCGTATGCGTTTTTTCCTGAATATATTCAGGAAAAAACGCATACGCCCTTTTTGGCCAAGGGCATCATTGTCGAGGTTTGGCCGCTTTTCCTGTGCTTTAAAGGCGATTCGAATCTGCCTGCTGAAATCTGTTTCCTGCAATTCTGCCTTGCTTTCAAATCCTCTTTGTTGCCTTCCCTCAATATATTTGTAGACGAGAGTTATCATTTATAAGTCTGCAGGTTTGTGAATTGCAGTGCCCCTGAGCTCCATTTTTCAACTCGCTCTCTTGGGAGCTGGCCGCAAAAGCGCAGGATTGCTTTAGGCCCTATTCTGCTTCCGGGCGGCAGACTGAGCCTGTGGTTAAGTCTTCTTCCTGATGGGAAAATAGAGTGACCTGTGCCTGTCCCAACACCTAGAGCTAGTCTCTCATTGGTTCCCCCTCTTCCCGTTCATCCTCAGTTCAAATTGCCACCTGTATGGAACAGGAGGTTAAAGGTGCTGATTCTCCAAGGAGGCAGATTGCTAGTAAAGCGGCTGGAATGGCGAACCCGAGCACAAGGAGATGAGAAATGAGGTGCGTTTTAGAAACCTTTCCCGATCACTCGGTGGACCATCTTCTGGGTTTCTCATGCATGTTTTCGATGTAGGCAGATGCCCTTGAACCTGGAGATTTGGGACCCATGGGATGGGTACCACGCAGTATTACTTTAAAGCGTCTGCGTTTGCTCACCGAACCTCACCAAACCCCTCAGCCCCAAGAGAGTCCACCCTTATGTCTCAATCAGCTGCGGGTCTAGATATGGTCAATCCAGGTGGCATCACAGCGCCTGAACGAATTTTGTAAGAATTTCTCTCCCTTTCACTGTCTTTGTTTCACGGGTTTTTAAAATTAATTGAGTTTTATAATGGGGTTTAGCTGCTTTTCACTGCTGTGTTTATGCAGCTTTACACCCACTTGACTCACTTACAGAGAGATATCAATACATAGGTTTTAAGATTCTTACTAGTCAGATATACTCTTGGGCGGTGAATAGGGGGTGTTGAGTCCAGTTCCCTGAGCAAGGAGTAGGTCTTGTCTATTACGTATTGGGTTTATGGAACGGTATCTGAGCTAATTTGAAACCCTTGTTTTATGCATCACCCCACCTCACCTTTCCCGTTAGGCAGCCATAGTGTGTTTTCTAACCGTGTGACTCTGTTCTGTTTTGTAATTCAGTTCAAGGGTAGCGGTTTTTACATTCCCTCTATAAGTGATATCTTATGATAAGTGTCTTTTTCTGTGTGACTTATTGCACTTAGAATCGTCGTACCTAAATCCACTCATCATGCTGCTACTAGCCTTATGACGTTGATTTCATGGCTGAGTGATATTCCATTGTACATAAGGACCACAACTTCTTTATCCATTTTTTTCTTTCCTGGGATATTTAAGGTGTAACGAAGTGGAGGTTCTTGTCAACAGAGCAGCCCTAAACTTTGGGGTGCTTGTGTCTTGCTGATTTTTAGTTTTCCCAATTTATACGCCCATGAGTGGAAGTGCCCTATGCTCTCTAAGCTGAGTTTTGTAAATGTTTCAGGACACACCGTACACTTCTCCAGAGTGGCTGTTGGCAATTTACATCCCGCGCATCAGCGTAGCAAGGCTCCCGTTTCTCCGTGGCCTGTCCTGCATTTCTGGTTTTGACACTTTATTCAGCATGGCCCTTTTGACCGATGGGAAGCAAGACTTCTGTGTAGCGCTGATTTGCCTTTACAGGTTGCTTGGTTGGCCAAAAAGGGCGTATGCGTTTTTTCCTGAATATATTCAGGAAAAAACGAATACGCCCTTTTTGGCCAAGGGCATCATTGTCGAGGTTTGGCCGCTTTTCCTGTGCTTTAAAGGCGATTCGAATCTGCCTCCTGAAATCTGTTTCCTGCAATTCTGTCTTGCTTTCAAATCCTCTTTGTTGCCTTCCCTCAATATATTTGTAGACGAGAGTTATCATTTATAAGTCTGCAGGTTTGTGAATTGCAGTGCCCCTGAGCTCCATTTTTCAACTCGCTCTCTTGGGAGCTGGCCGCAAAAGCGCAGGATTGCTTTAGGCCCTATTCTGCTTCCGGGCGGCAGACTGAGCCTGTGGTTAATTCTTCTTCCTGATGGGAAAATAGAGTGACCTGTGCCTGTCCCAACACCTAGAGCTAGTCTCTCATTGGTTCCCCGTCTTCCCGTTCATCCTCAGTTCAAATTGCCACCTGTATGGAACAGGAGGTTAAAGGTGCTGATTCTCCAAGGAGGGAGATTGCTAGTAAAGCGGCTGGAATGGCGAACCCGAGCACAAGGAGATGAGAAATGAGGTGCGTTTTAGAAACCTTTCCCGATCACTCGGCGGACCGTCTTCTGGGTTTCTCATGCATGTTTTCGATGTAGGAAGATGCTCTTGAACCTGGAGATTTGGGACCCATGGGATGGGTACCACGCAGTATTACTTTAAAGCGTCTGCGTTTGCTCACCGAACCTCACAAAACCCCTCAGCCCCAAGAGTGTCCACCCTTATGTCTCAATCAGCTGCGGGTCTAGATATGGTCAATCCAGGTGGCATCAGAGCTCCTGAACGAATTTTGTAAGAATTTCTCTCCCTTTCACTGTCTTTGTTTCACGGGTTTTTAAAATTAATTGAGTTTTATAATGGGGTTATCTGCTTTTCACTGCTGTGTTTATGCAGCTTTACACCCACTTGACTCACTTACTGAGAGATATCAATACATAGGTTTTAAGATTCTTACTAGTCAGATATACTCTTGGGCGGTGAATAGGGGGTGTTGAGTCCAGTTCCCTGAGCAAGGAGTAGGTCTTGTCTATTACGTATTGGGTTTATAGATCGGTATCTGAGCTAATTTGAAACCCTTGTTTTAGGCATCACCCCACCTCACCTTTCCCGTTAGGCAGCCATAGTGTGTTTTCTAACCGTGTGACTCTGTTCTGTTTTGTAATTCAGTTCAAGGGTAGCGGTTTTTACATTCCCTCTATAAGTGATATCTTATGATAAGTGTCTTTTTCTGTGTGACTTATTTCACTTAGAATCGTCGTACCTAAATCCACTCATCATGCTGCTACTAGCCTTATGACGTTGATTTCATGGCTGAGTGATATTCCATTGTACATAAGGACCACAACTTCTTTATCCATTTTTCTCTTTCCTGGGATATTTAAGGTGTAACGAAGTGGAGGTTCTTGTCAACAGAGCAGCCCTAAACTTTGGGGTGCTTGTGTCTTGCTGATTTTTAGTTTTCCCAATTTATACGCCCATGAGTGGAAGTGCCCTATGCTCTCTAAGCTGAGTTTTGTAAATGTTTCAGGACACACCGTACACTTCTCCAGAGTGGCTGTTGGCAATTTACATCCCGCGCATCAGCGTAGCAAGGCTCCCGTTTCTCCGTGGCCTGTCCTGCATTTCTGGTTTTGACACTTTATTCAGCATGGCCCTTTTGACCGATGGGAAGCGAGACTTCTTTGTAGCGCTGATTTGCCTTTCCAGGTTGCTTGGTTGGCCAAAAAGGGCGTATGCGTTTTTTCCTGAATATATTCAGGAAAAAACGCATACGCCCTTTTTGGCCAAGGGCATCATTGTCGAGGTTTGGCCACTTTTCCTGTGCTTTAAAGGCGATTCGAATCTGCCTCCTGAAATCTGTTTCCTGCAATTCTGCCTTGCTTTCAAATCCTCTTTGTTGCCTTCCCTCAATATATTTGTAGACGAGAGTTATCATTTATAAGTCTGCAGGTTTGTGAATTGCAGTGCCCCTGAGCTCCATTTTTCAACTCGCTCTCTTGGGAGCTGGCCGCAAAAGCGCAGGATTGCTTTAGGCCCTATTCTGCTTCCGGGCGGCAGACTGAGCCTCTGGTTAATTCTTCTTCCTGATGGGAAAATAGAGTGACCTGTGCCTGTCCCAACACCTAGAGCTAGTCTCTCATTGGTTCCCCGTCTTCCCGTTCATCCTCAGTTCAAATTGCCACCTGTATGGAACAGGAGGTTAAAGGTGCTGATTCTCCAAGGAGGGAGATTGCTAGTAAAGCGGCTGGAATGGCGAACCCGAGCACAAGGAGATGAGAAATGAGGTGCGTTTTAGAAACCTTTCCCGATCACTCGGTGGACCATCTTCTGGGTTTCTCATGCATGTTTTCGTTGTAGGCAGATGCCCTTGAACCTGGAGATTTGGGACCCATGGGATGGGTACCACGCAGTATTACTTTAAAGCGTCTGCGTTTGCTCACCCAACCTCACCAAACCTCTCAGCCCTAAGAGTGTCCACCCTTATGTCTCAATCAGCTGCGGGTCTAGACATGGTCAATCCAGGTGGCATCACAGCCCCTGAACGAATTTTGTAAGAATTTCTCTCTCTTTCACTGTCTTTGTTTCACGGGTTTTTAAAATTATTTGAGTTTTATAATGGGGTTTAGCTGCTTTTCACTGCTGTGTTTATGCAGCTTTACACCCACTTGACTCACTTACAGAGAGATATCAATACATAGGTTTTAAGATTCTTACTAGTCAGATATACTCTTGGGCGGTGAATAGGGGGTGTTGAGTCCAGTTCCCTGAGCAAGGAGTAGGTCTTGTCTATTACGTATTGGGTTTATGGAACGGTATCTGAGCTAATTTGAAACCCTTGTTTTAGGCATCACCCCACCTCACCTTTCCCGTTAGGCAGCGATGGTGTCTTTTCTAACCGTGTGACTCTGTTCTGTTTTGTAATTCAGTTCAAGGGTAGCGGTTTTTACATTCCCTCTATAAGTGATATCTTATGGCAAGTGTCTTTTTCTGTGTGACTTATTTCACTTAGAATCGTCGTACCTAAATCCACTCATCATGCTGCTACTAGCCTTATGACGTTGATTTCATGGCTGAGTGGTATTCCATTGTACATAAGGAGCACAACTTCTTTATCCATTTTTCTCTTTCCTGGGATATTTAAGGTGTAACGAAGTGGAGGTTCTTGTCAACAGAGCAGCCCTAAACTTTGGGGTGCTTGTGTCTTGCTGATTTTTAGTTTTCCCAATTTATACGCCCATGAGTGGAAGTGCCCTATGCTCTCTAAGCTGAGTTTTGTAAATGTTTCAGGACACACCGTACACTTCTCCAGAGTGGCTGTTGGCAATTTACATCCCGCGCATCAGCGTAGCAAGGCTCCCGTTTCTCCGTGGCCTGTCCTGCATTTCTGGTTTTGACACTTTATTCAGCATGGCCCTTTTGACCGATGGGAAGCGAGACTTCTTTGTAGCGCTGATTTGCCTTTCCAGGTTGCTTGGTTGGCCAAAAAGGGCGTATGCGTTTTTTCCTGAATATATTCAGGAAAAAACGCATACGCCCTTTTTGGCCAAGGGCATCATTGTCGAGGTTTGGCCGCTTTCCCTGTGCTTTAAAGGCGATTCGAATCTGCCTGCTGAAATCTGTTTCCTGCAATTCTGCCTTGCTTTCAAATCCTCTTTGTTGCCTTCCCTCAATATATTTGTAGACGAGAGTTATCATTTATAAGTCTGCAGGTTTGTGAATTGCAGTGCCCCTGAGCTCCATTTTTCAACTCGCTCTCTTGGGAGCTGGCCGCAAAAGCGCAGGATTGCTTTAGGCCCTATTCTGCTTCCGGGCGGCAGACTGAGCCTGTGGTTAAGTCTTCTTCCTGATGGGAAAATAGAGTGACCTGTGCCTGTCCCAACACCTAGAGCTAGTCTCTCATTGGTTCCCCCTCTTCCCGTTCATCCTCAGTTCAAATTGCCACCTGTATGGAACAGGAGGTTAAAGGTGCTGATTCTCCAAGGAGGCAGATTGCTAGTAAAGCGGCTGGAATGGCGAACCCGAGCACAAGGAGATGAGAAATGAGGTGCGTTTTAGAAACCTTTCCCGATCACTCGGTGGACCATCTTCTGGGTTTCTCATGCATGTTTTCGATGTAGGCAGATGCCCTTGAACCTGGAGATTTGGGACCCATGGGATGGGTACCACGCAGTATTACTTTAAAGCGTCTGCGTTTGCTCACCCAACCTCACCAAACCTCTCAGCCCTAAGAGTGTCCACCCTTATGTCTCAATCAGCTGCGGGTCTAGACATGGTCAATCCAGGTGGCATCACAGCCCCTGAACGAATTTTGTAAGAATTTCTCTCTCTTTCACTGTCTTTGTTTCACGGGTTTTTAAAATTATTTGAGTTTTATAATGGGGTTTAGCTGCTTTTCACTGCTGTGTTTATGCAGCTTTACACCCACTTGACTCACTTACAGAGAGATATCAATACATAGGTTTTAAGATTCTTACTAGTCAGATATATTCTTGGGCGGTGAATAGGGGGTGTTGAGTCCAGTTCCCTGAGCAAGGAGTAGGTCTTGTCTATTACGTATTGGGTTTATGGAACGGTATCTGAGCTAATTTGAAACCCTTGTTTTATGCATCACCCCACCTCACCTTTCCCGTTAGGCAGCGATGGTGTCTTTTCTAACCGTGTGACTCTGTTCTGTTTTGTAATTCAGTTCAAGGGTAGCGGTTTTTACATTCCCTCTATAAGTGATATCTTATGATAAGTGTCTTTTTCTGTGTGACTTATTTGACTTAGAATCGTCGTACCTAAATCCACTCATCATGCTGCTACTAGCCTTATGACGTTGATTTCATGGCTGAGTGATATTCCATTGTACATAAGGACCACAACTTCTTTATCCATTTTTCTCTTTCCTGGGATATTTAAGGTGTAACGAAGTGGAGGTTCTTGTCAACAGAGCAGCCCTAAACTTTGGGGTGCTTGTGTCTTGCTGATTTTTAGTTTTCCCAATTTATACGCCCATGAGTGGAAGTGCCCTATGCTCTCTAAGCTGAGTTTTGTAAATGTTTCAGGACACACCGTACACTTCTCCAGAGTGGCTGTTGGCAATTTACATCCCGCCCATCAGCGTAGCAAGGCTCCCGTTTCTCCGTGGCCTGTCCTGCATTTCTGGTTTTGACACTTTATTCAGCATGGCCCTTTTGACCGATGGGAAGCGAGACTTCTTTGTAGTGCTGATTTGCCTTTCCAGGTTGCTGGGTTGGCCAAAAAGGGCGTATGCGTTTTTTCCTGAATATATTCAGGAAAAAACGCATACGCCCTTTTTGGCCAAGGGCATCATTGTCGAGGTTTGGCCGCTTTTCCTGTGCTTTATAGGCGATTCGAATCTGCCTCCTGAAATCTGTTTCCTGCAATTCTGCCTTGCTTTCAAATCCTCTTTGTTGCCTTCCCTCAATATATTTGTAGACGAGAGTTATCATTTATAAGTCTGCAGGTTTGTGAATTGCAGTGCCCCTGAGCTCCATTTTTCAACTCGCTCTCTTGGGAGCTGGCCGCAAAAGCGCAGGATTGCTTTAGGCCCTATTCTGCTTCCGGGCGGCAGACTGAGCCTGTGGTTAATTCTTCTTCCTGATGGGAAAATAGAGTGACCTGTGCCTGTCCCAACACCTAGAGCTAGTCTCTCATTGGTTCCCCGGCTTCCCGTTCATGCTCAGTTCAAATTGCCATCTGTATGGAACAGGAGGTTAAAGGTGCTGTTTCTCCAAGGAGGGAGATTGCTAGTAAAGCGGCTGGAATGGCGAACACGAGCACAAGGAGATGAGAAATGAGGTGCGTTTTAGAAACCTTTCCCGATCACTCGGTGGACCGTCTTCTGGGTTTCTCATGCATGTTTTCGATGTAGGAAGATGCCCTTGAACCTGGAGATTTGGGACCCATGGGATGGGTACCACGCAGTATTACTTTAAAGCGTCTGCGTTTGCTCACCGAACCTCACCAAACCCCTCAGCCCCAAGAGAGTCCACCCTTATGTCTCAATCAGCTGCGGGTCTAGATATGGTCAATCCAGGTGGCATCACTGCGCCTGAACGAATTTTGTAAGAATTTCTCTCCCTTTCACTGTCTTTGTTTCACGGGTTTTTAAAATTAATTGAGTTTTATAATGGGGTTTAGCTGCTTTTCACTGCTGTGTTTATGCAGCTTTACACCCACTTGACTCACTTACAGAGAGATATCAATACATAGGTTTTAAGATTCTTACTAGTCAGATATATTCTTGGGCGGTGAATAGGGGGTGTTGAGTCCAGTTCCCTGAGCAAGGAGTAGGTCTTGTCTATTACGTATTGGGTTTATGGAACGGTATCTGAGCTAATTTGAAACCCTTGTTTTAGGCATCACCCCACCTCACCTTTCCCGTTAGGCAGCGATGGTGTCTTTTCTAACCGTGTGACTCTGTTCTGTTTTGTAATTCAGTTCAAGGGTAGCGGTTTTTACATTCCCTCTATAAGTGATATCTTATGGCAAGTGTCTTTTTCTGTGTGACTTATTTCACTTAGAATCGTCGTACCTAAATCCACTCATCATGCTGCTACTAGCCTTATGACGTTGATTTCATGGCTGAGTGATATTCCATTGTACATAAGGAGCACAACTTCTTTATCCATTTTTCTCTTTCCTGGGATATTTAAGGTGTAACGAAGTGGAGGTTCTTGTCAACAGAGCAGCCCTAAACTTTGGGGTGCTTCTGTCTTGCTGATTTTTAGTTTTCCCAATTTATACGCCCATGAGTGGAAGTTCCCTATGCTCTCTAAGCTGAGTTTTGTAAATGTTTCAGGACACACCGTACACTTCTCCAGAGTGGCTGTTGGCAATTTACATCCCGCCCATCAGCGTAGCAAGGCTCCCGTTTCTCCGTGGCCTGTCCTGCATTTCTGGTTTTGACACTTTATTCAGCATGGCCCTTTTGACCGATGGGAAGCGAGACTTCTTTGTAGCGCTGATTTGCCTTTCCAGGTTGCTGGGTTGGCCAAAAAGGGCGTATGCGTTTTTCCCTGAATATATTCAGGAAAAAACGCATACGCCCTTTTTGGCCAAGGGCATCATTGTCGAGGTTTGGCCGCTTTTCCTGTGCTTTAAAGGCGATTTGAATCTGCCTCCTGAAATCTGTTTCCTGCAATTCTGCCTTGCTTTCAAATCCTCTTTTTTGCCTTCCCTCAATATATTTGTAGACGAGAGTTATCATTTATAAGTCTGCAGGTTTGTGAATTGCAGTGCCCCTGAGCTCCATTTTTCAACTTGCTCTCTTGGGAGCTGGCCGCAAAAGCGCAGGATTGCTTTAGGCCCTATTCTGCTTCCGGGCGGCAGACTGAGCCTGTGGTTAATTCTTCTTCCTGATGGGAAAATAGAGTGACCTGTGCCTGTCCCAACACCTAGAGCTAGTCTCTCATTGGTTCCCCGGCTTCCCGTTCATGCTCAGTTCAAATTGCCACCTGTATGGAACAGGAGGTTAAAGGTGCTGTTTCTCCAAGGAGGGAGATTGCTAGTAAAGCGGCTGGAATGGCGAACACGAGCACAAGGAGATGAGAAATGAGGTGCGTTTTAGAAACCTTTCCCGATCACTCGGTGGACCGTCTTCTGGGTTTCTCATGCATGTTTTCGATGTAGGAAGATGCCCTTGAACCTGGAGATTTGGGACCCATGGGATGGGTACCACGCAGTATTACTTTAAAGCGTCTGCGTTTGCTCACCGAACCTCACCAAACCCCTCAGCCCCAAGAGAGTCCACCCTTATGTCTCAATCAGCTGCGGGTCTAGATATGGTCAATCCAGGTGGCATCAGAGCTCCTGAACGAATTTTGTAAGAATTTCTCTCCCTTTCACTGTCTTTGTTTCACGGGTTTTTAAAATTAATTGAGTTTTATAATGGGGTTTAGCTGCTTTTCACTGCTGTGTTTATGCAGCTTTACACCCACTTGACTCACTTACAGAGAGATATCAATACATAGGTTTTAAGATTCTTACTAGTCAGATATACTCTTGGGCGGTGAATAGGGGGTGTTGAGTCCAGTTCCCTGAGCAAGGAGTAGGTCTTGTCTATTACGTATTGGGTTTATGGAACGGTATCTGAGCTAATTTGAAACCCTTGTTTTATGCATCACCCCACCTCACCTTTCCCGTTAGGCAGCCATAGTGTGTTTTCTAACCGTGTGACTCTGTTCTGTTTTGTAATTGAGTTCAAGGGTAGCGGTTTTTACATTCCCTCTATAAGTGATATCTTATGATAAGTGTCTTTTTCTGTGTGACTTATTGCACTTAGAATCGTCGTACCTAAATCCACTCATCATGCTGCTACTAGCCTTATGACGTTGATTTCATGGCTGAGTGATATTCCATTGTACATAAGGACCACAACTTCTTTATCCATTTTTCTCTTTCCTGGGATATTTAAGGTGTAACGAAGTGGAGGTTCTTGTCAACAGAGCAGCCCTAAACTTTGGGGTGCTTGTGTCTTGCTGATTTTTAGTTTTCCCAATTTATACGCCCATGAGTGGAAGTGCCCTATGCTCTCTAAGCTGAGTTTTGTAAATGTTTCAGGACACACCGTACACTTCTCCAGAGTGGCTGTTGGCAATTTACATCCCGCCCATCAGCGTAGCAAGGCTCCCGTTTCTCCGTGGCCTGTCCTGCATTTCTGGTTTTGACACTTTATTCAGCATGGCCCTTTTGACCGATGGGAAGCGAGACTTCTTTGTAGCGCTGATTTGCCTTTCCAGGTTGCTTGGTTGGCCAAAAAGGGCGTATGCGTTTTTTCCTGAATATATTCAGGAAAAAACGCATACGCCCTTTTTGGCCAAGGGCATCATTGTCGAGGTTTGGCCGCTTTTCCTGTGCTTTAAAGGCGATTCGAATCTGCCTGCTGAAATCTGTTTCCTGCAATTCTGCCTTGCTTTCAAATCCTCTTTGTTGCCTTCCCTCAATATATTTGTAGACGAGAGTTATCATTTATAAGTCTGCAGGTTTGTGAATTGCAGTGCCCCTGAGCTCCATTTTTCAACTCGCTCTCTTGGGAGCTGGCCGCAAAAGCGCAGGATTGCTTTAGGCCCTATTCTGCTTCCGGGCGGCAGTCTGAGCCTCTGGTTAATTCTTCTTCCTGATGGGAAAATAGAGTGACCTGTGCCTGTCCCAACACCTAGAGCTAGTCTCTCATTGGTTCCCCGTCTTCCCGTTCATCCTCAGTTCAAATTGCCACCTGTATGGAACAGGAGGTTAAAGGTGCTGATTCTCCACGGAGGGAGATTGCTAGTAAAGCGGCTGGAATGGCGAACACGAGCACAAGGAGATGAGAAATGAGGTGCGTTTTAGAAACCTTTCCCGATCACTCGGTGGACCGTCTTCTGGGTTTCTCATGCATGTTTTCGATGTAGGAAGATGCCCTTGAACCTGGAGATTTGGGACCCATGGGATGGGTACCACGCAGTATTACTTTAAAGCGTCTGCGTTTGCTCACCGAACCTCACCAAACCCCTCAGCCCCAAGAGAGTCCACCCTTATGTCTCAATCAGCTGCGGGTCTAGATATGGTCAATCCAGGTGGCATCACAGCGCCTGAACGAATTTTGTAAGAATTTCTCTCCCTTTCACTGTCTTTGTTTCACGGGTTTTTAAAATTAATTGAGTTTTATAATGGGGTTTAGCTGCTTTTCACTGCTGTGTTTATGCAGCTTTACACCCACTTGACTCACTTACAGAGAGATATCAATACATAGGTTTTAAGATTCTTACTAGTCAGATATACTCTTGGGCGGTGAATAGGGGGTGTTGAGTCCAGTTCCCTGAGCAAGGAGTAGGTCTTGTCTATTACGTATTGGGTTTATGGAACGGTATCTGAGCTAATTTGAAACCCTTGTTTTAGGCATCACCCCACCTCACCTTTCCCGTTAGGCAGCCATAGTGTGTTTTCTAACCGTGTGACTCTGTTCTGTTTTGTAATTCAGTTCAAGGGTAGCGGTTTTTACATTCCCTCTATAAGTGATATCTTATGATAAGTGTCTTTTTCTGTGTGACTTATTGCACTTAGAATCGTCGTACCTAAATCCACTCATCATGCTGCTACTAGCCTTATGACGTTGATTTCATGGCTGAGTGATATTCCATTGTACATAAGGACCACAACTTCTTTATCCATTTTTCTCTTTCCTGGGATATTTAAGGTGTAACGAAGTGGAGGTTCTTGTCAACAGAGCAGCCCTAAACTTTGGGGTGCTTGTGTCTTGCTGATTTTTAGTTTTCCCAATTTATACGCCCATGAGTGGAAGTGCCCTATGCTCTCTAAGCTGAGTTTTGTAAATGTTTCAGGACACACCGTACACTTCTCCAGAGTGGCTGTTGGCAATTTACATCCCGCCCATCAGCGTAGCAAGGCTCCCGTTTCTCCGTGGCCTGTCCTGCATTTCTGGTTTTGACACTTTATTCAGCATGGCCCTTTTGACCGATGCGAAGCGAGACTTCTTTGTAGCGCTGATTTGCCTTTCCAGGTTGCTTGGTTGGCCAAAAAGGGCGTATGCGTTTTTTCCTGAATATATTCAGGAAAAAACGCATTCGCCCTTTTTGGCCAAGGGCATCATTGTCGAGGTTTTGCCGCTTTTCCTGTGCTTTAAAGGCGATTCGAATCTGCCTCCTGAAATCTGTTTCCTGCAATTCTGTCTTGCTTTCAAATCCTCTTTGTTGCCTTCCCTCAATATATTTGTAGACGAGAGTTATCATTTATAAGTCTGCAGGTTTGTGAATTGCAGTGCCCCTGAGCTCCATTTTTCAACTCGCTCTCTTGGGAGCTGGCCGCAAAAGCGCAGGATTGCTTTAGGCCCTATTCTGCTTCCGGGCGGCAGACTGAGCCTGTGGTTAATTCTTCTTCCTGATGGGAAACTAGAGTGACCTGTGCCTGTCCCAACACCTAGAGGTAGTCTCTCATTGGTTCCCCCTCTTCCCGTTCATCCTCAGGACAAATTGCAACCTGTATGGAACAGGAGGTTAAAGGTGCTGATTCTCCAAGGAGGGAGATTGCTAGTAAAGCAGCTGGAATGGCGAACCCGAGCACAAGGAGATGAGAAATGAGGTGCGTTTTAGAAACCTTTCCGGATCACTCGGTGGACCATCTTCTGGGTTTCTCATGCATGTTTTCGATGTAGGAAGATGCCGTTGAACCTGGAGATTTGGGACCCATGGGATGGGTACCACGCAGTATTACTTTAAAGCGTCTGCGTTTGCTCACCCAACCTCACCAAACCTCTCAGCCCTAAGAGTGTCCACCCTTATGTCTCAATCAGCTGCGGGTCTATACATGGTCAATGCAGGTGGCATCACAGCCCCTGAACGAATTTTGTAAGAATTTCTCTCTCTTTCACTGTCTTTGTTTCACGGGTTTTTAAAATTAATTGAGTTTTATAATGGGGTTTAGCTGCTTTTCACTGCTGTGTTTATGCAGCTTTACACCCACTTGACTCAGTTACAGAGAGATATCAATACATAGGTTTTAAGATTGTTACTAGTCAGATATATTCTTGGGCGGTGAATAGGGGGTGTTGAGTCCAGTTCCCTGAGCAAGGAGTAGGTCTTGTCTATTACGTATTGGGTTTATGGAACGGTATCTGAGCTAATTTGAAACCCTTGTTTTATGCATCACCCCACCTCACCTTTCCCGTTAAGCAGCTATAGTGTGTTTTCTAAACGTGTGACTCTGTTCTGTTTTGTAATTCAGTTCAAGTGTAGCGGTTTTTACATTCCCTCTATAAGTGATATCTTATGGCAAGTGTCTTTTTCTGTGTGACTTATTTCACTTAGAATCGTCGTACCTAAATCCACTCATCATGCTGCTACTAGCCTTATGACGTTGATTTCATGGCTGAGTGATATTCCATTGTACATAAGGAGCACAACTTCTTTATCCATTTTTCTCTTTCCTGGGATATTTAAGGTGTAACGAAGTGGAGGTTCTTGTCAACAGAGCAGCCCTAAACTTTGGGGTGCTTGTGTCTTGCTGATTTTTAGTTTTCCCAATTTATACGCCCATGAGTGGAAGTGCCCTATGCTCTCTAAGCTGAGTTTTGTAAATGTTTCAGGACACACCGTACACTTCTCCAGAGTGGCTGTTGGCAATTTACATCCCGCCCATCAGCGTAGCAAGGCTCCCGTTTCTCCGTGGCCTGTCCTGCATTTCTGGTTTTGACACTTTATTCAGCATGGCCCTTTTGACCGATGGGAAGCGAGACTTCTTTGTAGCGCTGATTTGCCTTTCCAGGTTGCTTGGTTGGCCAAAAAGGGCGTATGCGTTTTTTCCTGAATATATTCAGGAAAAAACGCATACGCCCTTTTTGGCCAAGGGCATCATTGTCGAGGTTTGGCCGCTTTTCCTGTGCTTTAAAGGCGATTCGAATCTGCCTGCTGAAATCTGTTTCCTGCAATTCTGCCTTGCTTTCAAATCCTCTTTGTTGCCTTCCCTCAATATATTTGTAGACGAGAGTTATCATTTATAAGTCTGCAGGTTTGTGAATTGCAGTGCCCCTGAGCTCCATTTTTCAACTCGCTCTCTTGGGAGCTGGCCGCAAAAGCGCAGGATTGCTTTAGGCCCTATTCTGCTTCCGGGCGGCAGACTGAGCCTCTGGTTAATTCTTCTTCCTGATGGGAAAATAGAGTGACCTGTGCCTGTCCCAACACCTAGAGCTAGTCTCTCATTGGTTCCCCGTCTTCCCGTTCATCCTCAGTTCAAATTGCCACCTGTATGGAACAGGAGGTTAAAGGTGCTGATTCTCCACGGAGGGAGATTGCTAGTAAAGCGGCTGGAATGGCGAACACGAGCACAAGGAGATGAGAAATGAGGTGCGTTTTAGAAACCTTTCCCGATCACTCGGTGGACCGTCTTCTGGGTTTCTCATGCATGTTTTCGATGTAGGAAGATGCCCTTGAACCTGGAGATTTGGGACCCATGGGATGGGTACCACGCAGTATTACTTTAAAGCGTCTGCGTTTGCTCACCGAACCTCACCAAACCCCTCAGCCCCAAGAGAGTCCACCCTTATGTCTCAATCAGCTGCGGGTCTAGATATGGTCAATCCAGGTGGCATCACAGCGCCTGAACGAATTTTGTAAGAATTTCTCTCCCTTTCACTGTCTTTGTTTCACGGGTTTTTAAAATTAATTGAGTTTTATAATGGGGTTTAGCTGCTTTTCACTGCTGTGTTTATGCAGCTTTACACCCACTTGACTCACTTACAGAGAGATATCAATACATAGGTTTTAAGATTCTTACTAGTCAGATATACTCTTGGGCGGTGAATAGGGGGTGTTGAGTCCAGTTCCCTGAGCAAGGAGTAGGTCTTGTCTATTACGTATTGGGTTTATGGAACGGTATCTGAGCTAATTTGAAACCCTTGTTTTATGCATCACCCCACCTCACCTTTCCCGTTAGGCAGCCATAGTGTGTTTTCTAACCGTGTGACTCTGTTCTGTTTTGTAATTCAGTTCAAGGGTAGCGGTTTTTACATTCCCTCTATAAGTGATATCTTATGATAAGTGTCTTTTTCTGTGTGACTTATTGCACTTAGAATCGTCGTACCTAAATCCACTCATCATGCTGCTACTAGCCTTATGACGTTGATTTCATGGCTGAGTGATATTCCATTGTACATAAGGACCACAACTTCTTTATCCATTTTTTTCTTTCCTGGGATATTTAAGGTGTAACGAAGTGGAGGTTCTTGTCAACAGAGCAGCCCTAAACTTTGGGGTGCTTGTGTCTTGCTGATTTTTAGTTTTCCCAATTTATACGCCCATGAGTGGAAGTGCCCTATGCTCTCTAAGCTGAGTTTTGTAAATGTTTCAGGACACACCGTACACTTCTCCAGAGTGGCTGTTGGCAATTTACATCCCGCGCATCAGCGTAGCAAGGCTCCCGTTTCTCCGTGGCCTGTCCTGCATTTCTGGTTTTGACACTTTATTCAGCATGGCCCTTTTGACCGATGGGAAGCGAGACTTCTGTGTAGCGCTGATTTGCCTTTCCAGGTTGCTTGGTTGGCCAAAAAGGGCGTATGCGTTTTTTCCTGAATATATTCAGGAAAAAACGAATACGCCCTTTTTGGCCAAGGGCATCATTGTCGAGGTTTGGCCGCTTTTCCTGTGCTTTAAAGGCGATTCGAATCTGCCTCCTGAAATCTGTTTCCTGCAATTCTGTCTTGCTTTCAAATCCTCTTTGTTGCCTTCCCTCAATATATTTGTAGACGAGAGTTATCATTTATAAGTCTGCAGGTTTTTGAATTGCAGTGCCCCTGAGCTCCATTTTTCAACTCGCTCTCTTGGGAGCTGGCCGCAAAAGCGCAGGATTGCTTTAGGCCCTATTCTGCTTCCGGGCGGCAGACTGAGCCTGTGGTTAATTCTTCTTCCTGATGGGAAAATAGAGTGACCTGTGCCTGTCCCAACACCTAGAGCTAGTCTCTCATTGGTTCCCCGTCTTCCCGTTCATCCTCAGTTCAAATTGCCACCTGTATGGAACAGGAGGTTAAAGGTGCTGATTCTCCAAGGAGGGAGATTGCTAGTAAAGCGGCTGGAATGGCGAACCCGAGCACAAGGAGATGAGAAATGAGGTGCGTTTTAGAAACCTTTCCCGATCACTCGGCGGACCGTCTTCTGGGTTTCTCATGCATGTTTTCGATGTAGGAAGATGCTCTTGAACCTGGAGATTTGGGACCCATGGGATGGGTACCACGCAGTATTACTTTAAAGCGTCTGCGTTTGCTCACCGAACCTCACCAAACCCCTCAGCCCCAAGAGTGTCCACCCTTATGTCTCAATCAGCTGCGGGTCTAGATATGGTCAATCCAGGTGGCATCAGAGCTCCTGAACGAATTTTGTAAGAATTTCTCTCCCTTTCACTGTCTTTGTTTCACGGGTTTTTAAAATTAATTGAGTTTTATAATGGGGTTTAGCTGCTTTTCACTGCTGTGTTTATGCAGCTTTACACCCACTTGACTCACTTACAGAGAGATATCAATACATAGGTTTTAAGATTCTTACTAGTCAGATATACTCTTGGGCGGTGAATAGGGGGTGTTGAGTCCAGTTCCCTGAGCAAGGAGTAGGTCTTGTCTATTACGTATTGGGTTTATGGAACGGTATCTGAGCTAATTTGAAACCCTTGTTTTAGGCATCACCCCACCTCACCTTTCCCGTTAGGCAGCCATAGTGTGTTTTCTAACCGTGTGACTCTGTTCTGTTTTGTAATTCAGTTCAAGGGTAGCGGTTTTTACATTCCCTCTATAAGTGATATCTTATGATAAGTGTCTTTTTCTGTGTGACTTATTTCACTTAGAATCGTCGTACCTAAATCCACTCATCATGCTGCTACTAGCCTTATGACGTTGATTTCATGGCTGAGTGATATTCCATTGTACATAAGGACCACAACTTCTTTATCCATTTTTCTCTTTCCTGGGATATTTAAGGTGTAACGAAGTGGAGGTTCTTGTCAACAGAGCAGCCCTAAACTTTGGGGTGCTTGTGTCTTGCTGATTTTTAGTTTTCCCAATTTATACGCCCATGAGTGGAAGTGCCCTATGCTCTCTAAGCTGAGTTTTGTAAATGTTTCAGGACACACCGTACACTTCTCCAGAGTGGCTGTTGGCAATTTACATCCCGCGCATCAGCGTAGCATGGCTCCCGTTTCTCCGTGGCCTGTCCTGCATTTCTGGTTTTGACACTTTATTCAGCATGGCCCTTTTGACCGATGGGAAGCGAGACTTCTTTGTAGCGCTGATTTGCCTTTCCAGGTTGCTTGGTTGGCCAAAAAGGGCGTATGCGTTTTTTCCTGAATATATTCAGGAAAAAACGCATACGCCCTTTTTGGCCAAGGGCATCATTGTCGAGGTTTGGCCGCTTTTCCTGTGCTTTAAAGGCGATTCGAATCTGCCTGCTGAAATCTGTTTCCTGCAATTCTGCCTTGCTTTCAAATCCTCTTTGTTGCCTTCCCTCAATATATTTGTAGACGAGAGTTATCATTTATAAGTCTGCAGGTTTGTGAATTGCAGTGCCCCTGAGCTCCATTTTTCAACTCGCTCTCTTGGGAGCTGGCCGCAAAAGCGCAGGATTGCTTTAGGCCCTATTCTGCTTCCGGGCGGCAGACTGAGCCTCTGGTTAATTCTTCTTCCTGATGGGAAAATAGAGTGACCTGTGCCTGTCCCAACACCTAGAGCTAGTCTCTCATTTGTTCCCCGTCTTCCCGTTCATCCTCAGTTCAAATTGCCACCTGTATGGAACAGGAGGTTAAAGGTGCTGATTCTCCAAGGAGGGAGATTGCTAGTAAAGCGGCTGGAATGGCGAACCCGAGCAGAAGGAGATGAGAAATGAGGTGCGTTTTAGAAACCTTTCCCGATCACTCGGTGGACCATCTTCTGGGTTTCTCATGCATGTTTTCGATGTAGGCAGATGCCCTTGAACCTGGAGATTTGGGACCCATGGGATGGGTACCACGCAGTATTACTTTAAAGCGTCTGCGTTTGCTCACCCAACCTCACCAAACCTCTCAGCCCTAAGAGTGTCCACCCTTATGTCTCAATCAGCTGCGGGTCTAGACATGGTCAATCCAGGTGGCATCACAGCCCCTGAACGAATTTTGTAAAAATTTCTCTCTCTTTCACTGTCTTTGTTTCACGGGTTTTTAAAATTAATTGAGTTTTATAATGGGGTTTAGCTGCTTTTCACTGCTGTGTTTATGCAGCTTTACACCCACTTGACTCACTTACAGAGAGATATCAATACATAGGTTTTAAGATTCTTACTAGTCAGATATATTCTTGGGCGGTGAATAGGGGGTGTTGAGTCCAGTTCCCTGAGCAAGGAGTAGGTCTTGTCTATTACGTATTGGGTTTATGGAACGGTATCTGAGCTAATTTGAAACCCTTGTTTTAGGCATCACCCCACCTCACCTTTCCCGTTAAGCAGCTATAGTGTGTTTTCTAAACGTGTGACTCTGTTCTGTTTTGTAATTCAGTTCAAGTGTAGCGGTTTTTACATTCCCTCTATAAGTGATATCTTATGGCAAGTGTCTTTTTCTGTGTGACTTATTTCACTTAGAATCGTCGTACCTAAATCCACTCATCATGCTGCTACTAGCCTTATGACGTTGATTTCATGGCTGAGTGATATTCCATTGTACATAAGGACCACAACTTCTTTATCCATTTTTCTCTTTCCTGGGATATTTAAGGTGTAACGAAGTGGAGGTTCTTGTCAACAGAGCAGCCCTAAACTTTGGGGTGCTTGTGTCTTGCTGATTTTTAGTTTTCCCAATTTATACGCCCATGAGTGGAAGTGCCCTATGCTCTTTAAGCTGAGTTTTGTAAATGTTTCAGGACACACCGTACACTTCTCCAGAGTGGCTGTTGGCAATTTACATCCCGCCCATCAGCGTAGCAAGGCTCCCGTTTCTCCGTGGCCTGTCCTGCATTTCTGGTTTTGACACTTTATTCAGCATGGCCCTTTTGACCGATGGGAAGCGAGACTTCTTTGTAGCGCTGATTTGCCTTTCCAGGTTGCTTGGTTGGCCAAAAAGGGCGTATGCGTTTTTTCCTGAATATATTCAGGAAAAAACGCATACGCCCTTTTTGGCCAAGGGCATCATTGTCGAGGTTTGGCCGCTTTTCCTGTGCTTTAAAGGCGATTCGAATCTGCCTGCTGAAATCTGTTTCCTGCAATTCTGCCTTGCTTTCAAATCCTCTTTGTTGCTTTCCCTCAATATATTTGTAGACGAGAGTTATCATTTATAGGTCTGCAGGTTTGTGAATTGCAGTGCTCCTGAGCTCCATTTTTCAACTCGCTCTCTTGGGAGCTGGCCGCAAAAGCGCAGGATTGCTTTAGGCCCTATTCTGCTTCCGGGCGGCAGACTGAGCCTGTGGTTAAGTCTTCTTCCTGATGGGAAAATAGAGTGACCTGTGCCTGTCCCAACACCTAGAGCTAGTCTCTCATTGGTTCCCCCTCTTCCCGTTCATCCTCAGTTCAAATTGCCACCTGTATGGAACAGGAGGTTAAAGGTGCTGATTCTCCAAGGAGGGAGATTGCTAGTAAAGCGGCTGGAATGGCGAACCCGAGCACAAGGAGATGAGAAATGAGGTGCGTTTTATTAACCTTTCCCGATCACTCGGTGGACCATCTTCTGGGTTTCTCATGCATGTTTTCGATGTAGGCAGATGCCCTTGAACCTGGAGATTTGGGACCCATGGGATGGGTACCACGCAGTATTACTTTAAAGCGTCTGCGTTTGCTCACCCAACCTCACCAAACCTCTCAGCCCTAAGAGTGTCCACCCTTATGTCTCAATCAGCTGCGGGTCGAGACATGGTCAATCCAGGTGGCATCACAGCCCCTGAACGAATTTTGTAAGAATTTCTCTCCCTTTCACTGTCTTTGTTTCACGGGTTTTTAAAATTAATTGAGTTTTATAATGGGGTTTAGCTGCTTTTCACTGCTGTGTTTATGCAGCTTTACACCCACTTGACTCACTTACAGAGAGATATCAATACATAGGTTTTAAGATTCTTACTAGTCAGATATACTCTTGGGCGGTGAATAGGGGGTGTTGAGTCCAGTTCCCTGAGCAAGGAGTAGGTCTTGTCTATTACGTATTGGGTTTATGGAACGGTATCTGAGCTAATTTGAAACCCTTGTTTTATGCATCACCCCACCTCACCTTTCCCGTTAGGCAGCCATAGTGTGTTTTCTAACCGTGTGACTCTGTTCTGTTTTGTAATACAGTTCAAGGGTAGCGGTTTTTACATTCCCTCTATAAGTGATATCTTATGATAAGTGTCTTTTTCTGTGTGACTTATTGCACTTAGAATCGTCGTACCTAAATCCACTCATCATGCTGCTACTAGCCTTATGACGTTGATTTCATGGCTGAGTGATATTCCATTGTACATAAGGACCACAACTTCTTTATCCATTTTTTTCTTTCCTGGGATATTTAAGGTGTAACGAAGTGGAGGTTCTTGTCAACAGAGCAACCCTAAACTTTGGGGTGCTTGTGTCTTGCTGATTTTTAGTTTTCCCAATTTATACGCCCATGAGTGGAAGTGCCCTATGCTCTCTAAGCTGAGTTTTGTAAATGTTTCAGGACACACCGTACACTTCTCCAGAGTGGCTGTTGGCAATTTACATCCCGCGCATCAGCGTAGCAAGGCTCCCGTTTCTCCGTGGCCTGTCCTGCATTTCTGGTTTTGACACTTTATTCATCATGGCCCTTTTGACCGATGGGAAGCGAGACTTCTTTGTAGCGCTGATTTGCCTTTCCAGGTTGCTTGGTTGGCCAAAAAGGGCGTATGCGTTTTTGCCTGAATATATTCAGGAAAAAACGCATTCGCCCTTTTTGGCCAAGGGCATCATTGTCGAGGTTTTGCCGCTTTTCCTGTGCTTTAAAGGCGATTCGAATCTGCCTCCTGAAATCTGTTTCCTGCAATTCTGCCTTGCTTTCAAATCCTCTTTGTTGCCTTCCCTCAATATATTTGTAGACGAGAGTTATCATTTATAAGTCTGCAGGTTTGTGAATTGCAGTGCCCCTGAGCTCCATTTTTCAACTCGCTCTCTTGGGAGGTGGCCGCAAAAGCGCAGGATTGCTTTAGGCCCTATTCTGCTTCCGGGCGGCAGACTGAGCCTGTGGTTAATTCTTCTTCCTGATGGGAAACTAGAGTGACCTGTGCCTGTCCCAACACCTAGAGGTAGTCTCTCATTGGTTCCCCCTCTTCCCGTTCATCCTCAGGACAAATTGTAACCTGTATGGAACAGGAGGTTAAAGGTGCTGATTCTCCACGGAGGGAGATTGCTAGTAAAGCGGCTGGAATGGCGAACCCGAGCACAAGGAGATGAGAAATGAGGTGCGTTTTAGAAACCTTTCCCGATCACTCGGTGTACCATCTTCTGGGTTTCTCATGCATGTTTTCGATGTAGGCAGATGCCCTTGAACCTGGAGATTTGGGACCCATGGGATGGGTACCACGCAGTATTACTTTAAAGCGTCTGCGTTTGCTCACCCAACCTCACCAAACCTCTCAGCCCTAAGAGTGTCCACCCTTATGTCTCAATCAGCTGCGGGTCTAGACATGGTCAATCCAGGTGGCATCACAGCCCCTGAACGAATTTTGTAAGAATTTCTCTCTCTTTCACTGTCTTTGTTTCACGGGTTTTTAAAATTATTTGAGTTTTATAATGGGCTTTAGCTGCTTTTCACTGCTGTGTTTATGCAGCTTTACACCCACTTGACTCACTTACAGAGAGATATCAATACATAGGTTTTAAGATTCTTACTAGTCAGATATACTCTTGGGCGGTGAATAGGGGGTGTTGAGTCCAGTTCCCTGAGCAAGGAGTAGGTCTTGTCTATTACGTATTGGGTTTATGGAACGGTATCTGAGCTAATTTGAAACCCTTGTTTTATGCATCACCCCACCTCACCTTTCCCGTTAGGCAGCCATAGTGTGTTTTCTAACCGTGTGACTCTGTTCTGTTTTGTAATTCAGTTCAAGGGTAGCGGTTTTTACATTCCCTCTATAAGTGATATCTTATGATAAGTGTCTTTTTCTGTGTGACTTATTGCACTTAGAATCGTCGTACCTAAATCCACTCATCATGCTGCTACTAGCCTTATGACGTTGATTTCATGGCTGAGTGATATTCCATTGTACATAAGGACCACAACTTCTTTATCCATTTTTTTCTTTCCTGGGATATTTAAGGTGTAACGAAGTGGAGGTTCTTGTCAACAGAGCAGCCCTAAACTTTGGGGTGCTTGTGTCTTGCTGATTTTTAGTTTTCCCAATTTATACGCCCATGAGTGGAAGTGCCCTATGCTCTCTAAGCTGAGTTTTGTAAATGTTTCAGGACACACCGTACACTTCTCCAGAGTGGCTGTTGGCAATTTACATCCCGCGCATCAGCGTAGCAAGGCTCCCGTTTCTCCGTGGCCTGTCCTGCATTTCTGGTTTTGACACATTATTCAGCATGGCCCTTTTGACCGATGGGAAGCGAGACTTCTGTGTAGCGCTGATTTGCATTTACAGGTTGCTTGGTTGGCCAAAAAGGGCGTATGCGTTTTTTCCTGAATATATTCAGGAAAAAACGAATACGCCCTTTTTGGCCAAGGGCATCATTGTCGAGGTTTGGCCGCTTTTCCTGTGCTTTAAAGGCGATTCGAATCTGCCTCCTGAAATCTGTTTCCTGCAATTCTGTCTTGCTTTCAAATCCTCTTTGTTGCCTTCCCTCAATATATTTGTAGACGAGAGTTATCATTTATAAGTCTGCAGGTTTTGTGAATTGCAGTGCCCCTGAGCTCCATTTTTCAACTCGCTCTCTTGGGAGCTGGCCGCAAAAGCGCAGGATTGCTTTAGGCCCTATTCTGCTTCCGGGCGGCAGACTGAGCCTGTGGTTAATTCTTCTTCCTGATGGGAAAATAGAGTGACCTGTGCCTGTCCCAACACCTAGAGCTAGTCTCTCATTGGTTCCCCGTCTTCCCGTTCATCCTCAGTTCAAATTGCCACCTGTATGGAACAGGAGGTTAAAGGTGCTGATTCTCCAAGGAGGGAGATTGCTAGTAAAGTGGCTGGAATGGCCAACCCGAGCACAAGGAGATGAGAAGTGAGGTGCGTTTTAGAAACCTTTCCCGATCACTCGGCGGACCGTCTTCTGGGTTTCTAATGCATGTTTTCGATGTAGGAAGATGCTCTTGAACCTGGAGATTTGGGACCCATGGGATGGGTACCACGCAGTATTACTTTAAAGCGTCTGCGTTTGCTCACCGAACCTCACCAAACCCCTCAGCCCCAAGAGTGTTCACCCTTATGTCTCAATCAGCTGCGGGTCTAGATATGGTCAATCCAGGTGGCATCAGAGCTCCTGAACGAATTTTGTAAGAATTTCTCTCCCTTTCACTGTCTTTGTTTCACGGGTTTTTAAAATTAATTGAGTTTTATAATGGGGTTTAGCTGCTTTTCACTGCTGTGTTTATGCAGCTTTACACCCACTTGACTCACTTACAGAGAGATATCAATACATAGGTTTTAAGATTCTTACTAGTCAGATATACTCTTGGGCGGTGAATAGGGGGTGTTGAGTCCAGTTCCCTGAGCAAGGAGTAGGTCTTGTCTATTACGTATTGGGTTTATGGAACGGTATCTGAGCTAATTTGAAACCCTTGTTTTAGGCATCACCCCACCTCACCTTTCCCGTTAGGCAGCCATAGTGTGTTTTCTAACCGTGTGACTCTGTTCTGTTTTGTAATTCAGTTCAAGGGTAGCGGTTTTTACATTCCCTCTATAAGTGATATCTTATGATAAGTGTCTTTTTCTGTGTGACTTATTTCACTTAGAATCGTCGTACCTAAATCCACTCATCATGCTGCTACTAGCCTTATGACGTTGATTTCATGGCTGAGTGATATTCCATTGTACATAAGGAGCACAACTTCTTTATCCATTTTTCTCTTTCCTGGGATATTTAAGGTGTAACGAAGTGGAGGTTCTTGTCAACAGAGCAGCCCTAAACTTTGGGGTGCTTGTGTCTTGCTGATTTTTAGTTTTCCCAATTTATACGCCCATGAGTGGAAGTGCCCTATGCTCTCTAAGCTGAGTTTTGTAAATGTTTCAGGACACACCGTACACTTCTCCAGAGTGGCTGTTGGCAATTTACATCCCGCGCATCAGCGTAGCAAGGCTCCCGTTTCTCCGTGGCCTGTCCTGGATTTCTGGTTTTGACACTTTATTCAGCATGGCCCTTTTGACCGATGGGAAGCGAGACTTCTTTGTAGCGCTGATTTGCCTTTCCAGGTTGCTTGGTTGGCCAAAAAGGGCGTATGCGTTTTTTCCTGAATATATTCAGGAAAAAACGCATACGCCCTTTTTGGCCAAGGGCATCATTGTCGAGGTTTGGCCGCTTTTCCTGTGCTTTAAAGGCGATTCGAATCTGCCTGCTGAAATCTGTTTCCTGCAATTCTGCCTTGCTTTCAAATCCTCTTTGTTGCCTTCCCTCAATATATTTGTAGACGAGAGTTATCATTTATAAGTCTGCAGGTTTGTGAATTGCAGTGCCCCTGAGCTCCATTTTTCAACTCGCTCTCTTGGGAGGTGGCCGCAAAAGCGCAGGATTGCTTTAGGCCCTATTCTGCTTCCGGGCGGCAGACTGAGCCTGTGGATAATTCTTCTTCCTGATGGGAAAATAGAGTGACCTGTGCCTGTCCCAACACCTAGAGCTAGTCTCTCATTGGTTCCCCGTCTTCCCGTTCATCCTCAGTTCAAATTGCCACCTGTATGGAACAGGAGGTTAAAGGTGCTGATTCTCCAAGGAGGGAGATTGCTAGTAAAGCGGCTGGAATGGCGAACCCGAGCACAAGGAGATGAGAAATGAGGTGCGTTTTAGAAACCTTTCCCGATCACTCAGTGGACCATCTTCTGGGTTTCTCATGCATGTTTTCGATGTAGGCAGATGCCCTTGAACCTGGAGATTTGGGACCCATGGGATGGGTACCACGCAGTATTACTTTAAAGCGTCTGCGTTTGCTCACCCAACCTCACCAAACCTCTCAGCCCTAAGAGTGTCCACCCTTATGTCTCAATCAGCTGCGGGTCTAGACATGGTCAATCCAGGTGGCATCACAGCCCCTGAACGAATTTTGTAAGAATTTCTCTCTCTTTCACTGTCTTTGTTTCACGGGTTTTTAAAATTATTTGAGTTTTATAATGGGGTTTAGCTGCTTTTCACTGCTGTGTTTATGCAGCTTTACACCCACTTGACTCACTTACAGAGAGATATCAATACATAGGTTTTAAGATTCTTACTAGTCAGATATATTCTTGGGCGGTGAATAGGGGGTGTTGAGTCCAGTTCCCTGAGCAAGGAGTAGGTCTTGTCTATTACGTATTGGGTTTATGGAACGGTATCTGAGCTAATTTGAAACCCTTGTTTTAGGCATCACCCCA
The DNA here is from genome assembly GCF_028021215.1 of Eschrichtius robustus. NCBI lineage: Eukaryota > Metazoa > Chordata > Mammalia > Artiodactyla > Eschrichtiidae > Eschrichtius > Eschrichtius robustus. The sequence continues at coordinate 67,279 of NW_027175545.1, forward strand.
CCTCACCTTTCCCGTTAGGCAGCGATGGTGTCTTTTCTAACCGTGTGACTCTGTTCTGTTTTGTAATTCAGTTCAAGGGTAGCGGTTTTTACATTCCCTCTATAAGTGATATCTTATGATAAGTGTCTTTTTCTATGTGACTTATTTGACTTAGAATCGTCGTACCTAAATCCACTCATCATGCTGCTACTAGCCTTATGACGTTGATTTCATGGCTGAGTGATATTCCATTGTACATAAGGAGCACAACTTCTTTATCCATTTTTCTCTTTCCTGAGATATTTAAGGTGTAACGAAGTGGAGGTTCTTGTCAACAGAGCAGCCCTAAACTTTGGGGTGCTTGTGTCTTGCTGATTTTTAGTTTTCCCAATTTATACGCCCATGAGTGGAAGTGCCCTATGCTCTCTAAGCTGAGTTTTGTAAATGTTTCAGGACACACCGTACACTTCTCCAGAGTGGCTGTTGGCAATTTACATCCCGCCCATCAGCGTAGCAAGGCTCCCGTTTCTCCGTGGCCTGTCCTGCATTTCTGGTTTTGACACTTTATTCAGCATGGCCCTTTTGACCGATGGGAAGCAAGACTTCTTTGTAGCGCTGATTTGCCTTTCCAGGTTGCTTGGTTGGCCAAAAAGGGCGTATGCGTTTTTTCCTGAATATATTCAGGAAAAAACGCATTCGCCCTTTTTGGCCAAGGGCATCATTGTCGAGGTTTTGCCGCTTTTCCTGTGCTTTAAAGGCGATTCGAATCTGCCTCCTGAAATCTGTTTCCTGCAATTCTGTCTTGCTTTCAAATCCTCTTTGTTGCCTTCCCTCAATATATTTGTAGACGAGAGTTATCATTTATAAGTCTGCAGGTTTGTTAATTGCAGTGCCCCTGAGCTCCATTTTTCAACTCGCTCTCTTGGGAGCTGGCCGCAAAAGCGCAGGATTGCTTTAGGCCCTATTCTGCTTCCGGGCGGCAGACTGAGCCTGTGGTTAATTCTTCTTCCTGATGGGAAACTAGAGTGACCTGTGCCTGTCCCAACACCTAGAGGTAGTCTCTCATTGGTTCCCCCTCTTCCCGTTCATCCTCAGGACAAATTGCAACCTGTATGGAACAGGAGGTTAAAGGTGCTGATTCTCCAAGGAGGGAGATTGCTAGTAAAGCAGCTGGAATGGCGAACCCGAGCACAAGGAGATGAGAAATGAGGTGCGTTTTAGAAACCTTTCCGGATCACTCGGTGGACCATCTTCTGGGTTTCTCATGCATGTTTTCGATGTAGGAAGATGCCGTTGAACCTGGAGATTTGGAACCCATGGGATGGGTACCACGCAGTATTACTTTAAAGCGTCTGCGTTTGCTCACCCAACCTCACCAAACCTCTCAGCCCTAAGAGTGTCCACCCTTATGTCTCAATCAGCTGCGGGTCTATACATGGTCAATCCAGGTGGCATCACCGCCCCTGAACGAATTTTGTAAGAATTTCTCTCTCTTTCACTGTCTTTGTTTCACGGGTTTTTAAAATTAATTGAGTTTTATAATGGGGTTTAGCTGCTTTTCACTGCTGTGTTTATGCAGCTTTACACCCACTTGACTCACTTACAGAGAGATATCAATACATAGGTTTTAAGATTGTTACTAGTCAGATATATTCTTGGGCGGTGAATAGGGGGTGTTGAGTCCAGTTCCCTGAGCAAGGAGTAGGTCTTGTCTATTACGTATTGGGTTTATGGAACGGTATCTGAGCTAATTTGAAACCCTTGTTTTAGGCATCACCCCACCTCACCTTTCCCGTTAAGCAGCTATAGTGTGTTTTCTAAACGTGTGACTCTGTTCTGTTTTGTAATTCAGTTCAAGTGTATCGGTTTTTACATTCTCTCTATAAGTGATATCTTATGGCAAGTGTCTTTTTCTGTGTGACTTATTTCACTTAGAATCGTCGTACCTAAATCCACTCATCATGCTGCTACTAGCCTTATGACGTTGATTTCATGGCTGAGTGATATTCCATTGTACATAAGGAGCACAACTTCTTTATCCATTTTTCTCTTTCCTGGGATATTTAAGGTGTAACGAAGTGGAGGTTCTTGTCAACAGAGCAGCCCTAAACTTTGGGGTGCTTGTGTCTTGCTGATTTTTAGTTTTCCCAATTTATACGCCCATGAGTGGAAGTGCCCTATGCTCTCTAAGCTGAGTTTTGTAAATATTTCAGGACACACCGTACACTTCTCCAGAGTGGCTGTTGGCAATTTACATCCCGCCCATCAGCGTAGCAAGGCTGCCGTTTCTCCGTGGCCTGTCCTGCATTTCTGGTTTTGACACTTTATTCAGCATGGCCCTTTTGACCGATGGGAAGCGAGACTTCTTTGTAGCGCTGATTTGCCTTTCCAGGTTGCTTGGTTGGCCAAAAAGGGCGTATGCGTTTTTTCCTGAATATATTCAGGAAAAAACGCATACGCCCTTTTTGGCCAAGGGCATCATTGTCGAGGTTTGGCCGCTTTTCCTGTGCTTTAAAGGCGATTCGAATCTGCCTGCTGAAATCTGTTTCCTGCAATTCTGCCTTGCTTTCAAATCCTCTTTGTTGCTTTCCCTCAATATATTTGTAGACGAGAGTTATCATTTATAGGTCTGCAGGTTTGTGAATTGCAGTGCCCCTGAGCTCCATTTTTCAACTCGCTCTCTTGGGAGCTGGCCGCAAAAGCGCAGGATTGCTTTAGGCCCTATTCTGCTTCCGGGCGGCAGACTGAGCCTGTGGTTAAGTCTTCTTCCTGATGGGAAAATAGAGTGACCTGTGCCTGTCCCAACACCTAGAGGTAGTCTCTCATTGGTTCCCCCTCTTCCCGTTCATCCTCAGTTCAAATTGCCACCTGTATGGAACAGGAGGTTAAAGGTGCTGATTCTCCAAGGAGGGAGATTGCTAGTAAAGCGGCCGGAATGGCGAACCCGAGCACAAGGAGATGAGAAATGAGGTGCGTTTTAGAAACCTTTCCCGATCACTCGGTGGACCATCTTCTGGGTTTCTCATGCATGTTTTCGATGTAGGCAGATGCCCTTGAACCTGGAGATTTGGGACCCATGGGATGGGTACCACGCAGTATTACTTTAAAGCGTCTGCGTTTGCTCACCCAACCTCACCAAACCTCTCAGCCCTAAGAGTGTCCACCCTTATGTCTCAATCAGCTGCGGGTCTAGATATGGTCAATCCAGGTGGCATCACAGCGCCTGAACGAATTTTGTAAGAATTTCTCTCCCTTTCACTGTCTTTGTTTCACGGGTTTTTAAAATTAATTGAGTTTTATAATGGGGTTTAGCTGCTTTTCACTGCTGTGTTTATGCAGCTTTACACCCACTTGACTCACTTACAGAGAGATATCAATACATAGGTTTTAAGATTCTTACTAGTCAGATATACTCTTGGGCGGTGAATAGGGGGTGTTGAGTCCAGTTCCCTGAGCAAGGAGTAGGTCTTGTCTATTACGTATTGGGTTTATGGAACGGTATCTGAGCTAATTTGAAACCCTTGTTTTATGCATCACCCCACCTCACCTTTCCCGTTAGGCAGCCATAGTGTGTTTTCTAACCGTGTGACTCTGTTCTGTTTTGTAATTCAGTTCAAGGGTAGCGGTTTTTACATTCCCTCTATAAGTGATATCTTATGATAAGTGTCTTTTTCTGTGTGACTTATTGCACTTAGAATCGTCGTACCTAAATCCACTCATCATGCTGCTACTAGCCTTATGACGTTGATTTCATGGCTGAGTGATATTCCATTGTACATAAGGACCACAACTTCTTTATCCATTTTTTTCTTTCCTGGGATATTTAAGGTGTAACGAAGTGGAGGTTCTTGTCAACAGAGCAACCCTAAACTTTGGGGTGCTTGTGTCTTGCTGATTTTTAGTTTTCCCAATTTATACGCCCATGAGTGGAAGTGCCCTATGCTCTCTAAGCTGAGTTTTGTAAATGTTTCAGGACACACCGTACACTTCTCCAGAGTGGCTGTTGGCAAGTTACATCCCGCGCATCAGCGTAGCAAGGCTCCCGTTTCTCCGTGGCCTGTCCTGCATTTCTGGTTTTGACACTTTATTCAGCATGGCCCTTTTGACCGATGGGAAGCGAGACTTCTGTGTAGCGCTGATTTGCCTTTACAGGTTGCTTGGTTGGCCAAAAAGGGCGTATGCGTTTTTTCCTGAATATATTCAGGAAAAAACGAATACGCCCTTTTTGGCCAAGGGCATCATTGTCGAGGTTTGGCCGCTTTTCCTGTGCTTTAAAGGCGATTCGAATCTGCCTCCTGAAATCTGTTTCCTGCAATTCTGTCTTGCTTTCAAATCCTCTTTGTTGCCTTCCCTCAATATATTTGTAGACGAGAGTTATCATTTATAAGTCTGCAGGTTTGTGAATTGCAGTGCCCCTGAGCTCCATTTTTCAACTCGCTCTCTTGGGAGCTGGCCGCAAAAGCGCAGGATTGCTTTAGGCCCTATTCTGCTTCCGGGCGGCAGACTGAGCCTGTGGTTAATTCTTCTTCCTGATGGGAAAATAGAGTGACCTGTGCCTGTCCCAACACCTAGAGCTAGTCTCTCATTGGTTCCCCGTCTTCCCGTTCATCCTCAGTTCAAATTGCCACCTGTATGGAACAGGAGGTTAAAGGTGCTGATTCTCCAAGGAGGGAGATTGCTAGTAAAGCGGCTGGAATGGCGAACCCGAGCACAAGGAGATGAGAAATGAGGTGCGTTTTAGAAACCTTTCCCGATCACTCGGCGGACCGTCTTCTGGGTTTCTCATGCATGTTTTCGATGTAGGAAGATGCTCTTGAACCTGGAGATTTGGGACCCATGGGATGGGTACCACGCAGTATTACTTTAAAGCGTCTGCGTTTGCTCACCGAACCTCACCTAACCCCTCAGCCCCAAGAGTGTCCACCCTTATGTCTCAATCAGCTGCGGGTCTAGATATGGTCAATCCAGGTGGCATCAGAGCTCCTGAACGAATTTTGTAAGAATTTCTCTCCCTTTCACTGTCTTTGTTTCACGGGTTTTTAAAATTAATTGAGTTTTATAATGGGGTTTAGCTGCTTTTCACTGCTGTGTTTATGCAGCTTTACACCCACTTGACTCACTTACAGAGAGATATCAATACATAGGTTTTAAGATTCTTACTAGTCAGATATACTCTTGGGCGGTGAATAGGGGGTGTTGAGTCCAGTTCCCTGAGCAAGGAGTAGGTCTTGTCTATTACGTATTGGGTTTATGGAACGGTATCTGAGCTAATTTGAAACCCTTGTTTTAGGCATCACCCCACCTCACCTTTCCCGTTAGGCAGCCATAGTGTGTTTTCTAACCGTGTGACTCTGTTCTGTTTTGTAATTCAGTTCAAGGGTAGCGGTTTTTACATTCCCTCTATAAGTGATATCTTATGATAAGTGTCTTTTTCTGTGTGACTTATTTCACTTAGAATCGTCGTACCTAAATCCACTCATCATGCTGCTACTAGCCTTATGACGTTGATTTCATGGCTGAGTGATATTCCATTGTACATAAGGACCACAACTTCTTTATCCATTTTTCTCTTTCCTGGGATATTTAAGGTGTAACGAAGTGGAGGTTCTTGTCAACAGAGCAGCCCTAAACTTTGGGGTGCTTGTGTCTTGCTGATTTTTAGTTTTCCCAATTTATACGCCCATGAGTGGAAGTGCCCTATGCTCTTTAAGCTGAGTTTTGTAAATGTTTCAGGACACACCGTACACTTCTCCAGAGTGGCTGTTGGCAATTTACATTCCGCGCATCAGCGTAGCATGGCTCCCGTTTCTCCGTGGCCTGTCCTGCATTTCTGGTTTTGACACTTTATTCAGCATGGCCCTTTTGACCGATGGGAAGCGAGACTTCTTTGTAGCGCTGATTTGCCTTTCCAGGTTGCTTGGTTGGCCAAAAAGGGCGTATGCGTTTTTTCCTGAATATATTCAGGAAAAAACGCATACGCCCTTTTTGGCCAAGGGCATCATTGTCGAGGTTTGGCCGCTTTTCCTGTGCTTTAAAGGCGATTCGAATCTGCCTGCTGAAATCTGTTTCCTGCAATTCTGCCTTGCTTTCAAATCCTCTTTGTTGCCTTCCCTCAATATATTTGTAGACGAGAGTTATCATTTATAAGTCTGCAGGTTTGTGAATTGCAGTGCCCCTGAGCTCCATTTTTCAACTCGCTCTCTTGGGAGCTGGCCGCAAAAGCGCAGGATTGCTTTAGGCCCTATTCTGCTTCCGGGCGGCAGACTGAGCCTCTGGTTAATTCTTCTTCCTGATGGGAAAATAGAGTGACCTGTGCCTGTCCCAACACCTAGAGCTAGTCTCTCATTGGTTCCCCGTCTTCCCGTTCATCCTCAGTTCAAATTGCCACCTGTATGGAACAGGAGGTTAAAGGTGCTGATTCTCCAAGGAGGGAGATTGCTAGTAAAGCGGCTGGAATGGCGAACCCGAGCACAAGGAGATGAGAAATGAGGTGCGTTTTAGAAACCTTTCCCGATCACTCGGTGGACCATCTTCTGGGTTTCTCATGCATGTTTTCGATGTAGGCAGATGCCCTTGATCCTGGAGATTTGGGACCCATGGGATGGGTACCACGCAGTATTACTTTAAAGCGTCTGCGTTTGCTCACCCAACCTCACCAAACCTCTCAGCCCTAAGAGTGTCCACCCTTATGTCTCAATCAGCTGCGGGTCTAGACATGGTCAATCCAGGTGGCATCACAGCCCCTGAACGAATTTTGTAAGAATTTCTCTCTCTTTCACTGTCTTTGTTTCACGGGTTTTTAAAATTAATTGAGTTTTATAATGGGGTTTAGCTGCTTTTCACTGCTGTGTTTATGCAGCTTTACACCCACTTGACTCACTTACAGAGAGATATCAATACATAGGTTTTAAGATTCTTACTAGTCAGATATATTCTTGGGCGGTGAATAGGGGGTGTTGAGTCCAGTTCCCTGAGCAAGGAGTAGGTCTTGTCTATTACGTATTGGGTTTATGGAACGGTATCTGAGCTAATTTGAAACCCTTGTTTTAGGCATCACCCCACCTCACCTTTCCCGTTAAGCAGCTATAGTGTGTTTTCTAAACGTGTGACTCTGTTCTGTTTTGTAATTCAGTTCAAGTGTAGCGGTTTTTACATTCCCTCTATAAGTGATATCTTATGGCAAGTGTCTTTTTCTGTGTGACTTATTTCACTTAGAATCGTCGTACCTAAATCCACTCATCATGCTGCTACTAGCCTTATGACGTTGATTTCATGGCTGAGTGATATTCCATTGTACATAAGGACCACAACTTCTTTATCCATTTTTCTCTTTCCTGGGATATTTAAGGTGTAACGAAGTGGAGGTTCTTGTCAACAGAGCAGCCCTAAACTTTGGGGTGCTTGTGTCTTGCTGATTTTTAGTTTTCCCAATTTATACGCCCATGAGTGGAAGTGCCCTATGCTCTTTAAGCTGAGTTTTGTAAATGTTTCAGGACACACCGTACACTTCTCCAGAGTGGCTGTTGGCAATTTACATCCCGCCCATCAGCGTAGCAAGGCTCCCGTTTCTCTGTGGCCTGTCCTGCATTTCTGGTTTTGACACTTTATTCAGCATGGCCCTTTTGACCGATGGGAAGCGAGACTTCTTTGTAGCGCTGATTTGCCTTTCCAGGTTGCTTGGTTGGCCAAAAAGGGCGTATGCGTTTTTTCCTGAATATATTCAGGAAAAAACGCATACGCCCTTTTTGGCCAAGGGCATCATTGTCGAGGTTTGGCCGCTTTTCCTGTGCTTTGAAGGCGATTCGAATCTGCCTGCTGAAATCTGTTTCCTGCAATTCTGCCTTGCTTTCAAATCCTCTTTGTTGCTTTCCCTCAATATATTTGTAGACGAGAGTTATCATTTATAGGTCTGCAGGTTTTTGAATTGCAGTGCCCCTGAGCTCCATTTTTCAACTCGCTCTCTTGGGAGCTGGCCGCAAAAGCGCAGGATTGCTTTAGGCCCTATTCTGCTTCCGGGCGGCAGACTGAGCCTGTGGTTAAGTCTTCTTCCTGATGGGAAAATAGAGTGACCTGTGCCTGTCCCAACACCTAGAGCTAGTCTCTCATTGGTTCCCCCTCTTCCCGTTCATCCTCAGTTCAAATTGCCACCTGTATGGAACAGGAGGTTAAAGGTGCTGATTCTCCAAGGAGGGAGATTGCTAGTAAAGCGGCTGGAATGGCGAACCCGAGCACAAGGAGATGAGAAATGAGGTGCGTTTTAGAAACCTTTCCCGATCACTCGGTGGACCATCTTCTGGGTTTCTCATGCATGTTTTCGATGTAGGCAGATGCCCTTGAACCTGGAGATTTGGGACCCATGGGATGGGTACCACGCAGTATTACTTTAAAGCGTCTGCGTTTGCTCACCCAACCTCACCAAACCTCTCAGCCCTAAGAGTGTCCACCCTTATGTCTCAATCAGCTGCGGGTCTATACATGGTCAATCCAGGTGGCATCACAGCCCCTGAACGAATTTTGTAAGAATTTCTCTCTCTTTCACTGTCTTTGTTTCACGGGCTTTTAAAATTAATTGAGTTTTATAATGGGGTTTAGCTGCTTTTCACTGCTGTGTTTATGCAGCTTTACACCCACTTGACTCACTTACAGAGAGATATCAATACATAGGTTTTAAGATTCTTACTAGTCAGATATATTCTTGGGCGGTGAATAGGGGGTGTTGAGTCCAGTTCCCTGAGCAAGGAGTAGGTCTTGTCTATTACGTATTGGGTTTATGGAACGGTATCTGAGCTAATTTGAAACCCTTGTTTTAGGCATCACCCCACCTCACCTTTCCCGTTAGGCAGCCATAGTGTGTTTTCTAACCGTGTGACTCTGTTCTGTTTTGTAATTCAGTTCAAGGGTAGCGGTTTTTACATTCCCTCTATAAGTGATATCTTATGATAAGTGTCTTTTTCTGTGTGACTTATTTGACTTAGAATCGTCGTACCTAAATCCACTCATCATGCTGCTACTAGCCTTATGACGTTGATTTCATGGCTGAGTGATATTCCATTGTACATAAGGAGCACAACTTCTTTATCCATTTTTCTCTTTCCTGGGATATTTAAGTTGTAACGAAGTGGAGGTTCTTGTCAACAGAGCAGCCCTAAACTTTGGGGTGCTTGTGTCTTGCTGATTTTTAGTTTTCCCAATTTATACGCCCATGAGTGGAAGTGCCCTATGCTCTCTAAGCTGAGTTTTGTAAATGTTTCAGGACACACCGTACACTTCTCCAGAGTGGCTGTTGGCAATTTACATCCCGCCCATCAGCGTAGCAAGGCTCCCGTTTCTCCGTGGCCTGTCCTGCATTTCTGGTTTTGACACTTTATTCAGCATGGCCCTTTTGACCGATGGGAAGCGAGACTTCTTTGTAGCGCTGATTTGCCTTTCCAGGTTGCTTGTTTGGCCAAAAAGGGCATATGCGTTTTTGCCTGAATATATTCAGGAAAAAACGCATTCGCCCTTTTTGGCCAAGGGCATCATTGTCGAGGTTTTGCCGCTTTTCCTGTGCTTTAAAGGCGATTCGAATCTGCCTCCTGAAATCTGTTTCCTGCAATTCTGCCTTGCTTTCAAATCCTCTTTGTTGCCTTCCCTCAATATATTTGTAGACGAGAGTTATCATTTATAAGTCTGCAGGTTTGTGAATTGCAGTGCCCCTGAGCTCCATTTTTCAACTCGCTCTCTTGGGAGGTGGCCGCAAAAGCGCAGGATTGCTTTAGGCCCTATTCTGCTTCCGGGCGGCAGACTGAGCCTGTGGTTAATTCTTCTTCCTGATGGGAAACTAGAGTGACCTGTGCCTGTCCCAACACCTAGAGGTAGTCTCTCATTGGTTCCCCCTCCTCCCGTTCATCCTCAGGACAAATTGTAACCTGTATGGAACAGGAGGTTAAAGGTGCTGATTCTCCACGGAGGGAGATTCCTAGTAAAGCGGCCGGAATGGCGAACCCGAGCACAAGGAGATGAGAAATGAGGTGCGTTTTAGAAACCTTTCCCGATCACTCGGTGGACCATCTTCTGGGTTTCTCATGCATGTTTTCGATGTAGGCAGATGCCCTTGAACCTGGAGATTTGGGACCCATGGGATGGGTACCACGCAGTATTACTTTAAAGCGTCTGCGTTTGCTCACCCAACCTCACCAAACCTCTCAGCCCTAAGAGTGTCCACCCTTATGTCTCAATCAGCTGCGGGTCTAGACATGGTCAATCCAGGTGGCATCACAGCCCCTGAACGAATTTTGTAAGAATTTCTCTCCCTTTCACTGTCTTTGTTTCACGGGTTTTTAAAATTAATTGAGTTTTATAATGGGGTTTAGCTGCTTTTCACTGCTGTGTTTATGCAGCTTTACACCCACTTGACTCACTTACAGAGAGATATCAATACATAGGTTTTAAGATTCTTACTAGTCAGATATACTCTTGGGCGGTGAATAGGGGGTGTTGAGTCCAGTTCCCTGAGCAAGGAGTAGGTCTTGTCTATTACGTATTGGGTTTATGGAACGGTATCTGAGCTAATTTGAAACCCTTGTTTTAGGCATCACCCCACCTCACCTTTCCCGTTAGGCAGCCATAGTGTGTTTTCTAACCGTGTGACTCTGTTCTGTTTTGTAATTCAGTTCAAGGGTAGCGGTTTTTACATTCCCTCTATAAGTGATATCTTATGATAAGTGTCTTTTTCTGTGTGACTTATTGCACTTAGAATCGTCGTACCTAAATCCACTCATCATGCTGCTACTAGCCTTATGACGTTGATTTCATGGCTGAGTGATATTCCATTGTACATAAGGACCACAACTTCTTTATCCATTTTTTTCTTTCCTGGGATATTTAAGGTGTAACGAAGTGGAGGTTCTTGTCAACAGAGCAACCCTAAACTTTGGGGTGCTTGTGTCTTGCTGATTTTTAGTTTTCCCAATTTATACGCCCATGAGTGGAAGTGCCCTATGCTCTCTAAGCTGAGTTTTGTAAATGTTTCAGGACACACCGTACACTTCTCCAGAGTGGCTGTTGGCAATTTACATCCCGCGCATCAGCGTAGCAAGGCTCCCGTTTCTCCGTGGCCTGTCCTGCATTTCTGGTTTTGACACTTTATTCAGCATGGCCCTTTTGACCGATGGGAAGCGAGACTTCTTTGTAGCGCTGATTTGCCTTTCCAGGTTGATTGGTTGGCCAAAAAGGGCGTATGCGTTTTTTTCCTGAATATATTCAGGAAAAAACGCATACGCCCTTTTTGGCCAAGGGCATCATTGTCGAGGTTTGGCCGCTTTTCCTGTGCTTTAAAGGCGATTCGAATCTGCCTGCTGAAATCTGTTTCCTGCAATTCTGCCTTGCTTTCAAATCCTCTTTGTTGCTTTCCCTCAATATATTTGTAGATGAGAGTTATCATTTATAGGTCTGCAGGTTTGTGAATTGCAGTGCCCCTGAGCTCCATTTTTCAACTCGCTCTCTTGGGAGCTGGCCGCAAAAGCGCAGGATTGCTTTAGGCCCTATTCTGCTTCCGGGCGGCAGACTGAGCCTGTGGTTAAGTCTTCTTCCTGATGGGAAAATAGAGTGACCTGTGCCTGTCCCAACACCTAGAGCTAGTCTCTCATTGGTTCCCCCTCTTCCCGTTCATCCTCAGTTCAAATTGCCACCTGTATGGAAAAGGAGGTTAAAGGTGCTGATTCTCCACGGAGGGAGATTGCTAGTAAAGCGGCTGGAATGGCGAACACGAGCACAAGGAGATGAGAAATGAGGTGCGTTTTAGAAACCTTTCCCGATCACTCGGTGGACCGTCTTCTGGGTTTCTCATGCATGTTTTCGATGTAGGAAGATGCCCTTGAACCTGGAGATTTGGGACCCATGGGATGGGTACCACGCAGTATTACTTTAAAGCGTCTGCGTTTGCTCACCGAACCTCACCAAACCCCTCAGCCCCAAGAGAGTCCACCCTTATGTCTCAATCAGCTGCGGGTCTAGATATGGTCAATCCAGGTGGCATCACAGCGCCTGAACGAATTTTGTAAGAATTTCTCTCCCTTTCACTGTCTTTGTTTCACGGGTTTTTAAAATTAATTGAGTTTTATAATGGGGTTTAGCTGCTTTTCACTGCTGTGTTTATGCAGCTTTACACCCACTTGACTCACTTACAGAGAGATATCAATACATAGGTTTTAAGATTCTTACTAGTCAGATATACTCTTGGGCGGTGAATAGGGGGTGTTGAGTCCAGTTCCCTGAGCAAGGAGTAGGTCTTGTCTATTACGTATTGGGTTTATGGAACGGTATCTGAGCTAATTTGAAACCCTTGTTTTATGCATCACCCCACCTCACCTTTCCCGTTAGGCAGCCATAGTGTGTTTTCTAACCGTGTGACTCTGTTCTGTTTTGTAATTCAGTTCAAGGGTAGCGGTTTTTACATTCCCTCTATAAGTGATATCTTATGATAAGTGTCTTTTTCTGTGTGACTTATTGCACTTAGAATCGTCGTACCTAAATCCACTCATCATGCTGCTACTAGCCTTATGACGTTGATTTCATGGCTGAGTGATATTCCATTGTACATAAGGACCACAACTTCTTTATCCATTTTTTTCTTTCCTGGGATATTTAAGGTGTAACGAAGTGGAGGTTCTTGTCAACAGAGCAACCCTAAACTTTGGGGTGCTTGTGTCTTGCTGATTTTTAGTTTTCCCAATTTATACGCCCATGAGTGGAAGTGCCCTATGCTCTCTAAGCTGAGTTTTGTAAATGTTTCAGGACACACCGTACACTTCTCCAGAGTGGCTGTTGGCAATTTACATCCCGCGCATCAGCGTAGCAAGGCTCCCGTTTCTCCGTGGCCTGTCCTGCATTTCTGGTTTTGACACTTTATTCAGCATGGCCCTTTTGACCGATGGGAAGCGAGACTTCTGTGTAGCGCTGATTTGCCTTTACAGGTTGCTTGGTTGGCCAAAAAGGGCGTATGCGTTTTTTCCTGAATATATTCAGGAAAAAACGAATACGCCCTTTTTGGCCAAGGGCATCATTGTCGAGGTTTGGCCGCTTTTCCTGTGCTTTAAAGGCGATTCGAATCTGCCTCCTGAAATCTGTTTCCTGCAATTCTGTCTTGCTTTCAAATCCTCTTTGTTGCCTTCCCTCAATATATTTGTAGACGAGAGTTATCATTTATAAGTCTGCAGGTTTGTGAATTGCAGTGCCCCTGAGCTCCATTTTTCAACTCGCTCTCTTGGGAGCTGGCCGCAAAAGCGCAGGATTGCTTTAGGCCCTATTCTTCTTCCGGGCGGCAGACTGAGCCTGTGGTTAATTCTTCTTCCTGATGGGAAAATAGAGTGACCTGTGCCTGTCCCAACACCTAGAGCTAGTCTCTCATTGGTTCCCCGTCTTCCCGTTCATCCTCAGTTCAAATTGCCACCTGTATGGAACAGGAGGTTAAAGGTGCTGATTCTCCAAGGAGGGAGATTGCTAGTAAAGCGGCTGGAATGGCGAACCCGAGCACAAGGAGATGAGAAATGAGGTGCGTTTTAGAAACCTTTCCCGATCACTCGGCGGACCGTCTTCTGGGTTTCTCATGCATGTTTTCGATGTAGGAAGATGCTCTTGAACCTGGAGATTTGGGACCCATGGGATGGGTACCACGCAGTATTACTTTAAAGCGTCTGCGTTTGCTCACCGAACCTCACCAAACCCCTCAGCCCCAAGAGTGTCCACCCTTATGTCTCAATCAGCTGCGGGTCTAGATATGGTCAATCCAGGTGGCATCAGAGCTCCTGAACGAATTTTGTAAGAATTTCTCTCCCTTTCACTGTCTTTGTTTCACGGGTTTTTAAAATTAATTGAGTTTTATAATGGGGTTTAGCTGCTTTTCACTGCTGTGTTTATGCAGCTTTACACCCACTTGACTCACTTACAGAGAGATATCAATACATAGGTTTTAAGATTCTTACTAGTCAGATATACTCTTGGGCGGTGAATAGGGGGTGTTGAGTCCAGTTCCCTGAGCAAGGAGTAGGTCTTGTCTATTAAGTATTGGGTTTATGGAACGGTATCTGAGCTAATTTGAAACCCTTGTTTTAGGCATCACCCCACCTCACCTTTCCCGTTAGGCAGCCATAGTGTGTTTTCTAACCGTGTGACTCTGTTCTGTTTTGTAATTCAGTTCAAGGGTAGCGGTTTTTACATTCCCTCTATAAGTGATATCTTATGATAAGTGTCTTTTTCTGTGTGACTTATTTCACTTAGAATCGTCGTACCTAAATCCACTCATCATGCTGCTACTAGCCTTATGACGTTGATTTCATGGCTGAGTGATATTCCATTGTACATAAGGACCACAACTTCTTTATCCATTTTTCTCTTTCCTGGGATATTTAAGGTGTAACGAAGTGGAGGTTCTTGTCAACAGAGCAGCCCTAAACTTTGGGGTGCTTGTGTCTTGCTGATTTTTAGTTTTCCCAATTTATACGCCCATGAGTGGAAGTGCCCTATGCTCTCTAAGCTGAGTTTTGTAAATGTTTCAGGACACACCGTACACTTCTCCAGAGTGGCTGTTGGCAATTTACATACCGCGCATCAGCGTAGCATGGCTCCCGTTTCTCCGTGGCCTGTCCTGCATTTCTGGTTTTGACACTTTATTCAGCATGGCCCTTTTGACCGATGGGAAGCGAGACTTCTTTGTAGCGCTGATTTGCCTTTCCAGGTTGCTTGGTTGGCCAAAAAGGGCGTATGCGTTTTTTCCTGAATATATTCAGGAAAAAACGCATACGCCCTTTTTGGCCAAGGGCATCATTGTCGAGGTTTGGCCGCTTTTCCTGTGCTTTAAAGGCGATTCGAATCTGCCTGCTGAAATCTGTTTCCTGCAATTCTGCCTTGCTTTCAAATCCTCTTTGTTGCCTTCCCTCAATATATTTGTAGACGAGAGTTATCATTTATAAGTCTGCAGGTTTGTGAATTGCAGTGCCCCTGAGCTCCATTTTTCAACTCGCTCTCTTGGGAGCTGGCCGCAAAAGCGCAGGATTGCTTTAGGCCCTCTTCTGCTTCCGGGCGGCAGACTGAGCCTCTGGTTAATTCTTCTTCCTGATGGGAAAATAGAGTGACCTGTGCCTGTCCCAACACCTAGAGCTAGTCTCTCATTGGTTCCCCGTCTTCCCGTTCATCCTCAGTTCAAATTGCCACCTGTATGGAACAGGAGGTTAAAGGTGCTGATTCTCCAAGGAGGGAGATTGCTAGTAAAGCGGCTGGAATGGCGAACCCGAGCACAAGGAGATGAGAAATGAGGTGCGTTTTAGAAACCTTTCCCGATCACTCGGTGGACCATCTTCTGGGTTTCTCATGCATGTTTTCGATGTAGGCAGATGCCCTTGAACCTGGAGATTTGGGACCCATGGGATGGGTACCACGCAGTATTACTTTAAAGCGTCTGCGTTTGCTCACCCAACCTCACCAAACCTCTCAGCCCTAAGAGTGTCCACCCTTATGTCTCAATCAGCTGCGGGTCTAGACATGGTCAATCCAGGTGGCATCACAGCCCCTGAACGAATTTTGTAAGAATTTCTCTCTCTTTCACTGTCTTTGTTTCACGGGTTTTTAAAATTAATTGAGTTTTATAATGGGGTTTAGCTGCTTTTCACTGCTGTGTTTATGCAGCTTTACACCCACTTGACTCACTTACAGAGAGATATCAATACATAGGTTTTAAGATTGTTACTAGTCAGATATATTCTTGGGCGGTGAATAGGGGGTGTTGAGTCCAGTTCCCTGAGCAAGGAGTAGGTCTTGTCTATTACGTATTGGGTTTATGGAACGGTATCTGAGCTAATTTGAAACCCTTGTTTTAGGCATCACCCCACCTCACCTTTCCCGTTAAGCAGCTATAGTGTGTTTTCTAACCGTGTGACTCTGTTCTGTTTTGTAATTCAGTTCAAGTGTAGCGGTTTTTACATTCCCTCTATAAGTGATATCTTATGGCAAGTGTCTTTTTCTGTGTGACTTATTTCACTTAGAATCGTCGTACCTAAGTCCACTCATCATGCTGCTACTAGCCTTATGACGTTGATTTCATGGCTGAGTGATATTCCATTGTACATAAGGACCACAACTTCTTTATCCATTTTTCTCTTTCCTGGGATATTTAAGGTGTAACGAAGTGGAGGTTCTTGTCAACAGAGCAGCCCTAAACTTTGGGGTGCTTGTGTCTTGCTGATTTTTAGTTTTCCCAATTTATACGCCCATGAGTGGAAGTGCCCTATGCTCTTTAAGCTGAGTTTTGTAAATGTTTCAGGACACACCGTACACTTCTCCAGAGTGGCTGTTGGCAATTTACATCCCGCCCATCAGCGTAGCAAGGCTCCCGTTTCTCCGTGGCCTGTCCTGCATTTCTGGTTTTGACACTTTATTCAGCATGGCCCTTTTGACCGATGGGAAGCGAGACTTCTTTGTAGCGCTGATTTGCCTTTCCAGGTTGCTTGGTTGGCCAAAAAGGGCGTATGCGTTTTTTCCTGAATATATTCAGGAAAAAACGCATACGCCCTTTTTGGCCAAGGGCATCATTGTCGAGGTTTGGCCGCTTTTCCTGTGCTTTGAAGGCGATTCGAATCTGCCTGCTGAAATCTGTTTCCTGCAATTCTGCCTTGCTTTCAAATCCTCTTTGTTGCTTTCCCTCAATATATTTGTAGACGAGAGTTATCATTTATAGGTCTGCAGGTTTTTGAATTGCAGTGCCCCTGAGCTCCATTTTTCAACTCGCTCTCTTGGGAGCTGGCCGCAAAAGCGCAGGATTGCTTTAGGCCCTATTCTGCTTCCGGGCGGCAGACTGAGCCTGTGGTTAAGTCTTCTTCCTGATGGGAAAATAGAGTGACCTGTGCCTGTCCCAACACCTAGAGCTAGTCTCTCATTGGTTCCCCCTCTTCCCGTTCATCCTCAGTTCAAATTGCCACCTGTATGGAACAGGAGGTTAAAGGTGCTGATTCTCCAAGGAGGGAGATTGCTAGTAAAGCGGCTGGAATGGCGAACCCGAGCACAAGGAGATGAGAAATGAGGTGCGTTTTAGAAACCTTTCCCGATCACTCGGTGGACCATCTTCTGGGTTTCTCATGCATGTTTTCGATGTAGGCAGATGCCCTTGAACCTGGAGATTTGGGACCCATGGGATGGGTACCACGCAGTATTACTTTAAAGCGTCTGCGTTTGCTCACCCAACCTCACCAAACCTCTCAGCCCTAAGAGTGTCCACCCTTATGTCTCAATCAGCTGCGGGTCTATACATGGTCAATCCAGGTGGCATCACAGCCCCTGAACGAATTTTGTAAGAATTTCTCTCTCTTTCACTGTCTTTGTTTCACGGGCTTTTAAAATTAATTGAGTTTTATAATGGGGTTTAGCTGCTTTTCACTGCTGTGTTTATGCAGCTTTACACCCACTTGACTCACTTACAGAGAGATATCAATACATAGGTTTTAAGATTCTTACTAGTCAGATATATTCTTGGGCGGTGAATAGGGGGTGTTGAGTCCAGTTCCCTGAGCAAGGAGTAGGTCTTGTCTATTACGTATTGGGTTTATGGAACGGTATCTGAGCTAATTTGAAACCCTTGTTTTAGGCATCACCCCACCTCACCTTTCCCGTTAGGCAGCCATAGTGTGTTTTCTAACCGTGTGACTCTGTTCTGTTTTGTAATTCAGTTCAAGGGTAGCGGTTTTTACATTCCCTCTATAAGTGATATCTTATGATAAGTGTCTTTTTCTGTGTGACTTATTTGACTTAGAATCGTCGTACCTAAATCCACTCATCATGCTGCTACTAGCCTTATGACGTTGATTTCATGGCTGAGTGATATTCCATTGTACATAAGGAGCACAACTTCTTTATCCATTTTTCTCTTTCCTGGGATATTTAAGTTGTAACGAAGTGGAGGTTCTTGTCAACAGAGCAGCCCTAAACTTTGGGGTGCTTGTGTCTTGCTGATTTTTAGTTTTCCCAATTTATACGCCCATGAGTGGAAGTGCCCTATGCTCTCTAAGCTGAGTTTTGTAAATGTTTCAGGACACACCGTACACTTCTCCAGAGTGGCTGTTGGCAATTTACATCCCGCCCATCAGCGTAGCAAGGCTCCCGTTTCTCCGTGGCCTGTCCTGCATTTCTGGTTTTGACACTTTATTCAGCATGGCCCTTTTGACCGATGGGAAGCGAGACTTCTTTGTAGCGCTGATTTGCCTTTCCAGGTTGCTTGGTTGGCCAAAAAGGGCGTATGCGTTTTTGCCTGAATATATTCAGGAAAAAACGCATTCGCCCTTTTTGGCCAAGGGCATCATTGTCGAGGTTTTGCCGCTTTTCCTGTGCTTTAAAGGCGATTCGAATCTGCCTCCTGAAATCTGTTTCCTGCAATTCTGCCTTGCTTTCAAATCCTCTTTGTTGCCTTCCCTCAATATATTTGTAGACGAGAGTTATCATTTATAAGTCTGCAGGTTTGTGAATTGCAGTGCCCCTGAGCTCCATTTTTCAACTCGCTCTCTTGGGAGGTGGCCGCAAAAGCGCAGGATTGCTTTAGGCCCTATTCTGCTTCCGGGCGGCAGACTGAGCCTGTGGTTAATTCTTCTTCCTGATGGGAAACTAGAGTGACCTGTGCCTGTCCCAACACCTAGAGGTAGTCTCTCATTGGTTCCCCCTCCTCCCGTTCATCCTCAGGACAAATTGTAACCTGTATGGAACAGGAGGTTAAAGGTGCTGATTCTCCACGGAGGGAGATTCCTAGTAAAGCGGCTGGAATGGCGAACCCGAGCACAAGGAGATGAGAAATGAGGTGCGTTTTAGAAACCTTTCCCGATCACTCGGTGGACCATCTTCTGGGTTTCTCATGCATGTTTTCGATGTAGGCAGATGCCCTTGAACCTGGAGATTTGGGACCCATGGGATGGGTACCACGCAGTATTACTTTAAAGCGTCTGCGTTTGCTCACCGAACCTCACCAAACCCCTCAGCCCCAAGAGAGTCCACCCTTATGTCTCAATCAGCTGCGGGTCTAGATATGGTCAATCCAGGTGGCATCACAGCGCCTGAACGAATTTTGTAAGAATTTCTCTCCCTTTCACTGTCTTTGTTTCACGGGTTTTTAAAATTAATTGAGTTTTATAATGGGGTTTAGCTGCTTTTCACTGCTGTGTTTATGCAGCTTTACACCCACTTGACTCACTTACAGAGAGATATCAATACATAGGTTTTAAGATTCTTACTAGTCAGATATACTCTTGGGCGGTGAATAGGGGGTGTTGAGTCCAGTTCCCTGAGCAAGGAGTAGGTCTTGTCTATTACGTATTGGGTTTATGGAACGGTATCTGAGCTAATTTGAAACCCTTGTTTTATGCATCACCCCACCTCACCTTTCCCGTTAGGCAGCCATAGTGTGTTTTCTAACCGTGTGACTCTGTTCTGTTTTGTAATTCAGTTCAAGGGTAGCGGTTTTTACATTCCCTCTATAAGTGATATCTTATGATAAGTGTCTTTTTCTGTGTGACTTATTGCACTTAGAATCGTCGTACCTAAATCCACTCATCATGCTGCTACTAGCCTTATGACGTTGATTTCATGGCTGAGTGATATTCCATTGTACATAAGGACCACAACTTCTTTATCCATTTTTTTCTTTCCTGGGATATTTAAGGTGTAACGAAGTGGAGGTTCTTGTCAACAGAGCAACCCTAAACTTTGGGGTGCTTGTGTCTTGCTGATTTTTAGTTTTCCCAATTTATACGCCCATGAGTGGAAGTGCCCTATGCTCTCTAAGCTGAGTTTTGTAAATGTTTCAGGACACACCGTACACTTCTCCAGAGTGGCTGTTGGCAATTTACATCCCGCGCATCAGCGTAGCAAGGCTCCCGTTTCTCCGTGGCCTGTCCTGCATTTCTGGTTTTGACACTTTATTCAGCATGGCCCTTTTGACCGATGGGAAGCGAGACTTCTGTGTAGCGCTGATTTGCCTTTACAGGTTGCTTGGTTGGCCAAAAAGGGCGTATGCGTTTTTTCCTGAATATATTCAGGAAAAAACGAATACGCCCTTTTTGGCCAAGGGCATCATTGTCGAGGTTTGGCCGCTTTTCCTGTGCTTTAAAGGCGATTCGAATCTGCCTCCTGAAATCTGTTTCCTGCAATTCTGTCTTGCTTTCAAATCCTCTTTGTTGCCTTCCCTCAATATATTTGTAGACGAGAGTTATCATTTATAAGTCTGCAGGTTTGTGAATTGCAGTGCCCCTGAGCTCCATTTTTCAACTCGCTCTCTTGGGAGCTGGCCGCAAAAGCGCAGGATTGCTTTAGGCCCTATTCTTCTTCCGGGCGGCAGACTGAGCCTGTGGTTAATTCTTCTTCCTGATGGGAAAATAGAGTGACCTGTGCCTGTCCCAACACCTAGAGCTAGTCTCTCATTGGTTCCCCGTCTTCCCGTTCATCCTCAGTTCAAATTGCCACCTGTATGGAACAGGAGGTTAAAGGTGCTGATTCTCCAAGGAGGGAGATTGCTAGTAAAGCGGCTGGAATGGCGAACCCGAGCACAAGGAGATGAGAAATGAGGTGCGTTTTAGAAACCTTTCCCGATCACTCGGCGGACCGTCTTCTGGGTTTCTCATGCATGTTTTCGATGTAGGAAGATGCTCTTGAACCTGGAGATTTGGGACCCATGGGATGGGTACCACGCAGTATTACTTTAAAGCGTCTGCGTTTGCTCACCGAACCTCACCAAACCCCTCAGCCCCAAGAGTGTCCACCCTTATGTCTCAATCAGCTGCGGGTCTAGATATGGTCAATCCAGGTGGCATCAGAGCTCCTGAACGAATTTTGTAAGAATTTCTCTCCCTTTCACTGTCTTTGTTTCACGGGTTTTTAAAATTAATTGAGTTTTATAATGGGGTTTAGCTGCTTTTCACTGCTGTGTTTATGCAGCTTTACACCCACTTGACTCACTTACAGAGAGATATCAATACATAGGTTTTAAGATTCTTACTAGTCAGATATACTCTTGGGCGGTGAATAGGGGGTGTTGAGTCCAGTTCCCTGAGCAAGGAGTAGGTCTTGTCTATTAAGTATTGGGTTTATGGAACGGTATCTGAGCTAATTTGAAACCCTTGTTTTAGGCATCACCCCACCTCACCTTTCCCGTTAGGCAGCCATAGTGTGTTTTCTAACCGTGTGACTCTGTTCTGTTTTGTAATTCAGTTCAAGGGTAGCGGTTTTTACATTCCCTCTATAAGTGATATCTTATGATAAGTGTCTTTTTCTGTGTGACTTATTTCACTTAGAATCGTCGTACCTAAATCCACTCATCATGCTGCTACTAGCCTTATGACGTTGATTTCATGGCTGAGTGATATTCCATTGTACATAAGGACCACAACTTCTTTATCCATTTTTCTCTTTCCTGGGATATTTAAGGTGTAACGAAGTGGAGGTTCTTGTCAACAGAGCAGCCCTAAACTTTGGGGTGCTTGTGTCTTGCTGATTTTTAGTTTTCCCAATTTATACGCCCATGAGTGGAAGTGCCCTATGCTCTCTAAGCTGAGTTTTGTAAATGTTTCAGGACACACCGTACACTTCTCCAGAGTGGCTGTTGGCAATTTACATACCGCGCATCAGCGTAGCATGGCTCCCGTTTCTCCGTGGCCTGTCCTGCATTTCTGGTTTTGACACTTTATTCAGCATGGCCCTTTTGACCGATGGGAAGCGAGACTTCTTTGTAGCGCTGATTTGCCTTTCCAGGTTGCTTGGTTGGCCAAAAAGGGCGTATGCGTTTTTTCCTGAATATATTCAGGAAAAAACGCATACGCCCTTTTTGGCCAAGGGCATCATTGTCGAGGTTTGGCCGCTTTTCCTGTGCTTTAAAGGCGATTCGAATCTGCCTGCTGAAATCTGTTTCCTGCAATTCTGCCTTGCTTTCAAATCCTCTTTGTTGCCTTCCCTCAATATATTTGTAGACGAGAGTTATCATTTATAAGTCTGCAGCTTTGTGAATTGCAGTGCCCCTGAGCTCCATTTTTCAACTCGCTCTCTTGGGAGCTGGCCGCAAAAGCGCAGGATTGCTTTAGGCCCTCTTCTGCTTCCGGGCGGCAGACTGAGCCTCTGGTTAATTCTTCTTCCTGATGGGAAAATAGAGTGACCTGTGCCTGTCCCAACACCTAGAGCTAGTCTCTCATTGGTTCCCCGTCTTCCCGTTCATCCTCAGTTCAAATTGCCACCTGTATGGAACAGGAGGTTAAAGGTGCTGATTCTCCAAGGAGGGAGATTGCTAGTAAAGCGGCTGGAATGGCGAACCCGAGCACAAGGAGATGAGAAATGAGGTGCGTTTTAGAAACCTTTCCCGATCACTCGGTGGACCATCTTCTGGGTTTCTCATGCATGTTTTCGATGTAGGCAGATGCCCTTGAACCTGGAGATTTGGGACCCATGGGATGGGTACCACGCAGTATTACTTTAAAGCGTCTGCGTTTGCTCACCCAACCTCACCAAACCTCTCAGCCCTAAGAGTGTCCACCCTTATGTCTCAATCAGCTGCGGGTCTAGACATGGTCAATCCAGGTGGCATCACAGCCCCTGAACGAATTTTGTAAGAATTTCTCTCTCTTTCACTGTCTTTGTTTCACGGGTTTTTAAAATTAATTGAGTTTTATAATGGGGTTTAGCTGCTTTTCACTGCTGTGTTTATGCAGCTTTACACCCACTTGACTCACTTACAGAGAGATATCAATACATAGGTTTTAAGATTGTTACTAGTCAGATATATTCTTGGGCGGTGAATAGGGGGTGTTGAGTCCAGTTCCCTGAGCAAGGAGTAGGTCTTGTCTATTACGTATTGGGTTTATGGAACGGTATCTGAGCTAATTTGAAACCCTTGTTTTAGGCATCACCCCACCTCACCTTTCCCGTTAAGCAGCTATAGTGTGTTTTCTAACCGTGTGACTCTGTTCTGTTTTGTAATTCAGTTCAAGTGTAGCGGTTTTTACATTCCCTCTATAAGTGATATCTTATGGCAAGTGTCTTTTTCTGTGTGACTTATTTCACTTAGAATCGTCGTACCTAAGTCCACTCATCATGCTGCTACTAGCCTTATGACGTTGATTTCATGGCTGAGTGATATTCCATTGTACATAAGGACCACAACTTCTTTATCCAT
This sequence comes from Eschrichtius robustus, assembly GCF_028021215.1. Lineage (NCBI taxonomy): Eukaryota > Metazoa > Chordata > Mammalia > Artiodactyla > Eschrichtiidae > Eschrichtius > Eschrichtius robustus. The sequence continues at coordinate 90,422 of NW_027175545.1, forward strand.
TTTTCTCTTTCCTGGGATATTTAAGGTGTAACGAAGTGGAGGTTCTTGTCAACAGAGCAGCCCTAAACTTTGGGGTGCTTGTGTCTTGCTGATTTTTAGTTTTCCCAATTTATACGCCCATGAGTGGAAGTGCCCTATGCTCTTTAAGCTGAGTTTTGTAAATGTTTCAGGACACACCGTACACTTCTCCAGAGTGGCTGTTGGCAATTTACATCCCGCCCATCAGCGTAGCAAGGCTCCCGTTTCTCCGTGGCCTGTCCTGCATTTCTGGTTTTGACACTTTATTCAGCATGGCCCTTTTGACCGATGGGAAGCGAGACTTCTTTGTAGCGCTGATTTGCCTTTCCAGGTTGCTTGGTTGGCCAAAAAGGGCGTATGCGTTTTTTCCTGAATATATTCAGGAAAAAACGCATACGCCCTTTTTGGCCAAGGGCATCATTGTCGAGGTTTGGCCGCTTTTCCTGTGCTTTGAAGGCGATTCGAATCTGCCTGCTGAAATCTGTTTCCTGCAATTCTGCCTTGCTTTCAAATCCTCTTTGTTGCTTTCCCTCAATATATTTGTAGACGAGAGTTATCATTTATAGGTCTGCAGGTTTTTGAATTGCAGTGCCCCTGAGCTCCATTTTTCAACTCGCTCTCTTGGGAGCTGGCCGCAAAAGCGCAGGATTGCTTTAGGCCCTATTCTGCTTCCGGGCGGCAGACTGAGCCTGTGGTTAAGTCTTCTTCCTGATGGGAAAATAGAGTGACCTGTGCCTGTCCCAACACCTAGAGCTAGTCTCTCATTGGTTCCCCCTCTTCCCGTTCATCCTCAGTTCAAATTGCCACCTGTATGGAACAGGAGGTTAAAGGTGCTGATTCTCCAAGGAGGGAGATTGCTAGTAAAGCGGCTGGAATGGCGAACCCGAGCACAAGGAGATGAGAAATGAGGTGCGTTTTAGAAACCTTTCCCGATCACTCGGTGGACCATCTTCTGGGTTTCTCATGCATGTTTTCGATGTAGGCAGATGCCCTTGAACCTGGAGATTTGGGACCCATGGGATGGGTACCACGCAGTATTACTTTAAAGCGTCTGCGTTTGCTCACCCAACCTCACCAAACCTCTCAGCCCTAAGAGTGTCCACCCTTATGTCTCAATCAGCTGCGGGTCTAGACATGGTCAATCCAGGTGGCATCACAGCCCCTGAACGAATTTTGTAAGAATTTCTCTCTCTTTCACTGTCTTTGTTTCACGGGCTTTTAAAATTAATTGAGTTTTATAATGGGGTTTAGCTGCTTTTCACTGCTGTGTTTATGCAGCTTTACACCCACTTGACTCACTTACAGAGAGATATCAATACATAGGTTTTAAGATTCTTACTAGTCAGATATATTCTTGGGCGGTGAATAGGGGGTGTTGAGTCCAGTTCCCTGAGCAAGGAGTAGGTCTTGTCTATTACGTATTGGGTTTATGGAACGGTATCTGAGCTAATTTGAAACCCTTGTTTTAGGCATCACCCCACCTCACCTTTCCCGTTAGGCAGCCATAGTGTGTTTTCTAACCGTGTGACTCTGTTCTGTTTTGTAATTCAGTTCAAGGGTAGCGGTTTTTACATTCCCTCTATAAGTGATATCTTATGATAAGTGTCTTTTTCTGTGTGACTTATTTCACTTAGAATCGTCGTACCTAAATCCACTCATCATGCTGCTACTAGCCTTATGACGTTGATTTCATGGCTGAGTGATATTCCATTGTACATAAGGAGCACAACTTCTTTATCCATTTTTCTCTTTCCTGGGATATTTAAGTTGTAACGAAGTGGAGGTTCTTGTCAACAGAGCAGCCCTAAACTTTGGGGTGCTTGTGTCTTGCTGATTTTTAGTTTTCCCAATTTATACGCCCATGAGTGGAAGTGCCCTATGCTCTCTAAGCTGAGTTTTGTAAATGTTTCAGGACACACCGTACACTTCTCCAGAGTGGCTGTTGGCAATTTACATCCCGCCCATCAGCGTAGCAAGGCTCCCGTTTCTCCGTGGCCTGTCCTGCATTTCTGGTTTTGACACTTTATTCAGCATGGCCCTTTTGACCGATGGGAAGCGAGACTTCTTTGTAGCGCTGATTTGCCTTTCCAGGTTGCTTGGTTGGCCAAAAAGGGCGTATGCGTTTTTGCCTGAATATATTCAGGAAAAAACGCATTCGCCCTTTTTGGCCAAGGGCATCATTGTCGAGGTTTTGCCGCTTTTCCTGTGCTTTAAAGGCGATTCGAATCTGCCTCCTGAAATCTGTTTCCTGCAATTCTGCCTTGCTTTCAAATCCTCTTTGTTGCCTTCCCTCAATATATTTGTAGACGAGAGTTATCATTTATAAGTCTGCAGGTTTGTTAATTGCAGTGCCCCTGAGCTCCATTTTTCAACTCGCTCTCTTGGGAGGTGGCCGCAAAAGCGCAGGATTGCTTTAGGCCCTATTCTGCTTCCGGGCGGCAGACTGAGCCTGTGGTTAATTCTTCTTCCTGATGGGAAACTAGAGTGACCTGTGCCTGTCCCAACACCTAGAGCTAGTCTCTCATTGGTTCCCCGTCTTCCCGTTCATCCTCAGTTCAAATTGCCACCTGTATGGAACAGGAGGTTAAAGGTGCTGATTCTCCAAGGAGGGAGATTGCTAGTAAAGCGGCTGGAATGGCGAACCCGAGCACAAGGAGACGAGAAATGAGGTGCGTTTTAGAAACCTTTCCCGATCACTCGGTGGACCATCTTCTGGGTTTCTCATGCATGTTTTCGATGTAGGCAGATGCCCTTGAACCTGGAGATTTGGGACCCATGGGATGGGTACCACGCAGTATTACTTTAAAGCGTCTGCGTTTGCTCACCCAACCTCACCAAACCTCTCAGCCCTAAGAGTGTCCACCCTTATGTCTCAATCAGCTGCGGGTCTAGACATGGTCAATCCAGGTGGCATCACAGCCCCTGAACGAATTTTGTAAGAATTTCTCTCCCTTTCACTGTCTTTGTTTCACGGGTTTTTAAAATTAATTGAGTTTTATAATGGGGTTTAGCTGCTTTTCACTGCTGTGTTTATGCAGCTTTACACCCACTTGACTCACTTACAGAGAGATATCAATACATAGGTTTTAAGATTCTTACTAGTCAGATATATTCTTGGGCGGTGAATAGGGGGTGTTGAGTCCAGTTCCCTGAGCAAGGAGTAGGTCTTGTCTATTACGTATTGGGTTTATGGAACGGTATCTGAGCTAATTTGAAACCCTTGTTTTAGGCATCACCCCACCTCACCTTTCCCGTTAGGCAGCCATAGTGTGTTTTCTAACCGTGTGACTCTGTTCTGTTTTGTAATTCAGTTCAAGGGTAGCGGTTTTTACATTCCCTCTATAAGTGATATCTTATGATAAGTGTCTTTTTCTGTGTGACTTATTTCCCTTAGAATCGTCGTACCTAAATCCACTCATCATGCTGCTACTAGCCTTATGACGTTGATTTCATGGCTGAGTGATATTCCATTGTACATAAGGAGCACAACTTCTTTATCCATTTTTCTCTTTCCTGGGATATTTAAGTTGTAACGAAGTGGAGGTTCTTGTCAACAGAGCAGCCCTAAACTTTGGGGTGCTTGTGTCTTGCTGATTTTTAGTTTTCCCAATTTATACGCCCATGAGTGGAAGTGCCCTATGCTCTCTAAGCTGAGTTTTGTAAATGTTTCAGGACACACCGTACACTTCTCCAGAGTGGCTGTTGGCAATTTACATCCCGCCCATCAGCGTAGCAAGGCTCCCGTTTCTCCGTGGCCTGTCCTGCATTTCTGGTTTTGACACTTTATTCAGCATGGCCCTTTTGACCGATGGGAAGCGAGACTTCTTTGTAGCGCTGATTTGCCTTTCCAGGTTGCTTGGTTGGCCAAAAAGGGCGTATGCGTTTTTGCCTGAATATATTCAGGAAAAAACGCATTCGCCCTTTTTGGCCAAGGGCATCATTGTCGAGGTTTTGCCGCTTTTCCTGTGCTTTAAAGGCGATTCGAATCTGCCTCCTGAAATCTGTTTCCTGCAATTCTGCCTTGCTTTCAAATCCTCTTTGTTGCCTTCCCTCAATATATTTGTAGACGAGAGTTATCATTTATAAGTCTGCAGGTTTGTTAATTGCAGTGCCCCTGAGCTCCATTTTTCAACTCGCTCTCTTGGGAGGTGGCCGCAAAAGCGCAGGATTGCTTTAGGCCCTATTCTGCTTCCGGGCGGCAGACTGAGCCTGTGGTTAATTCTTCTTCCTGATGGGAAACTAGAGTGACCTGTGCCTGTCCCAACACCTAGAGCTAGTCTCTCATTGGTTCCCCGTCTTCCCGTTCATCCTCAGTTCAAATTGCCACCTGTATGGAACAGGAGGTTAAAGGTGCTGATTCTCCAAGGAGGGAGATTGCTAGTAAAGCGGCTGGAATGGCGAACCCGAGCACAAGGAGACGAGAAATGAGGTGCGTTTTAGAAACCTTTCCCGATCACTCGGTGGACCATCTTCTGGGTTTCTCATGCATGTTTTCGATGTAGGCAGATGCCCTTGAACCTGGAGATTTGGGACCCATGGGATGGGTACCACGCAGTATTACTTTAAAGCGTCTGCGTTTGCTCACCCAACCTCACCAAACCTCTCAGCCCTAAGAGTGTCCACCCTTATGTCTCAATCAGCTGCGGGTCTAGACATGGTCAATCCAGGTGGCATCACAGCCCCTGAACGAATTTTGTAAGAATTTCTCTCCCTTTCACTGTCTTTGTTTCACGGGTTTTTAAAATTAATTGAGTTTTATAATGGGGTTTAGCTGCTTTTCACTGCTGTGTTTATGCAGCTTTACACCCACTTGACTCACTTACAGAGAGATATCAATACATAGGTTTTAAGATTCTTACTAGTCAGATATACTCTTGGGCGGTGAATAGGGGGTGTTGAGTCCAGTTCCCTGAGCAAGGAGTAGGTCTTGTCTATTACGTATTGGGTTTATGGAACGGTATCTGAGCTAATTTGAAACCCTTGTTTTAGGCATCACCCCACCTCACCTTTCCCGTTAGGCAGCCATAGTGTGTTTTCTAACCGTGTGACTCTGTTCTGTTTTGTAATTCAGTTCAAGGGTAGCGGTTTTTACATTCCCTCTATAAGTGATATCTTATGATAAGTGTCTTTTTCTGTGTGACTTATTGAACTTAGAATCGTCGTACCTAAATCCACTCATCATGCTGCTACTAGCCTTATGACGTTGATTTCATGGCTGAGTGATATTCCATTGTACATAAGGACCACAACTTCTTTATCCATTTTTCTCTTTCCTGGGATATTTAAGGTGTAACGAAGTGGAGGTTCTTGTCAACAGAGCAACCCTAAACTTTGGGGTGCTTGTGTCTTGCTGATTTTTAGTTTTCCCAATTTATACGCCCATGAGTGGAAGTGCCCTATGCTCTCTAAGCTCAGTTTTGTAAATGTTTCAGGACACACCGTACACTTCTCCAGAGTGGCTGTTGGCAATTTACATCCCGCGCATCAGCGTAGCAAGGCTCCCGTTTCTCCGTGGCCTGTCCTGCATTTCTGGTTTTGACACTTTATTCAGCATGGCCCTTTTGACCGATGGGAAGCGAGACTTCTGTGTAGCGCTGATTTGCCTTTACAGGTTGCTTGGTTGGCCAAAAAGGGCGTATGCGTTTTTTCCTGAATATATTCAGGAAAAAACGAATACGCCCTTTTTGGCCAAGGGCATCATTGTCGAGGTTTGGCCGCTTTTCCTGTGCTTTAAAGGCGATTCGAATCTGCCTCCTGAAATCTGTTTCCTGCAATTCTGTCTTGCTTTCAAATCCTCTTTGTTGCCTTCCCTCAATATATTTGTAGACGAGAGTTATCATTTATAAGTCTGCAGGTTTGTGAATTGCAGTGCCCCTGAGCTCCATTTTTCAACTCGCTCTCTTGGGAGCTGGCCTCAAAAGCGCAGGATTGCTTTAGGCCCTATTCTGCTTCCGGGCGGCAGACTGAGCCTGTGGTTAATTCTTCTTCTTGATGGGAAAATAGAGTGACCTGTGCCTGTCCCAACACCTAGAGCTAGTCTCTCATTGGTTCCCCGTCTTCCCGTTCATCCTCAGTTCAAATTGCCACCTGTATGGAACAGGAGGTTAAAGGTGCTGATTCTCCAAGGAGGGAGATTGCTAGTAAAGCGGCTGGAATGGCGAACCCGAGCACAAGGAGATGAGAAATGAGGTGCGTTTTAGAAACCTTTCCCGATCACTCGGCGGACCGTCTTCTGGGTTTCTCATGCATGTTTTCGATGTAGGAAGATGCTCTTGAACCTGGAGATTTGGGACCCATGGGATGGGTACCACGCAGTATTACTTTAAAGCGTCTGCGTTTGCTCACCGAACCTCACCAAACCCCTCAGCCCCAAGAGTGTCCACCCTTATGTCTCAATCAGCTGCGGGTCTAGATATGGTCAATCCAGGTGGCATCAGAGCTCCTGAACGAATTTTGTAAGAATTTCTCTCCCTTTCACTGTCTTTGTTTCACGGGTTTTTAAAATTAATTGAGTTTTATAATGGGGTTTAGCTGCTTTTCACTGCTGTGTTTATGCAGCTTTACACCCACTTGACTCACTTACAGAGAGATATCAATACATAGGTTTTAAGATTCTTACTAGTCAGATATACTCTTGGGCGGTGAATAGGGGGTGTTGAGTCCAGTTCCCTGAGCAAGGAGTAGGTCTTGTCTATTACGTATTGGGTTTATGGAACGGTATCTGAGCTAATTTGAAACCATTGTTTTAGGCATCACCCCACCTCACCTTTCCCGTTAGGCAGCCATAGTGTGTTTTCTAACCGTGTGACTCTGTTCTGTTTTGTAATTCAGTTCAAGGGTAGCGGTTTTTACATTCCCTCTATAAGTGATATCTTATGATAAGTGTCTTTTTCTGTGTGACTTATTTCACTTAGAATCGTCGTACCTAAATCCACTCATCATGCTGCTACTAGCCTTATGACGTTGATTTCATGGCTGAGTGATATTCCATTGTACATAAGGACCACAACTTCTTTATCCATTTTTCTCTTTCCTGGGATATTTAAGGTGTAACGAAGTGGAGGTTCTTGTCAACAGAGCAGCCCTAAACTTTGGGGTGCTTGTGTCTTGCTGATTTTTAGTTTTCCCAATTTATACGCCCATGAGTGGAAGTGCCCTATGCTCTCTAAGCTGAGTTTTGTAAATGTTTCAGGACACACCGTACACTTCTCCAGAGTGGCTGTTGGCAATTTACATCCCGCGCATCAGCGTAGCATGGCTCCCGTTTCTCCGTGGCCTGTCCTGCATTTCTGGTTTTGACACTTTATTCAGCATGGCCCTTTTGACCGATGGGAAGCGAGACTTCTTTGTAGCGCTGATTTGCCTTTCCAGGTTGCTTGGTTGGCCAAAAAGGGCGTATGCGTTTTTTCCTGAATATATTCAGGAAAAAACGCATACGCCCTTTTTGGCCAAGGGCATCATTGTCGAGGTTTGGCCGCTTTTCCTGTGCTTTAAAGGCGATTCGAATCTGCCTGCTGAAATCTGTTTCCTGCAATTCTGCCTTGCTTTCAAATCCTCTTTGTTGCCTTCCCTCAATATATTTGTAGACGAGAGTTATCATTTATAAGTCTGCAGGTTTGTGAATTGCAGTGCCCCTGAGCTCCATTTTTCAACTCGCTCTCTTGGGAGCTGGCCGCAAAAGCGCAGGATTGCTTTAGGCCCTATTCTGCTTCCGGGCGGCAGACTGAGCCTCTGGTTAATTCTTCTTCCTGATGGGAAAATAGAGTGACCTGTGCCTGTCCCAACACCTAGAGCTAGTCTCTCATTGGTTCCCCGTCTTCCCGTTCATCCTCAGTTCAAATTGCCACCTGTATGGAACAGGAGGTTAAAGGTGCTGATTCTCCAAGGAGGGAGATTGCTAGTAAAGCGGCTGGAATGGCGAACCCGAGCACAAGGAGATGAGAAATGAGGTGCGTTTTAGAAACCTTTCCCGATCACTCGGTGGACCATCTTCTGGGTTTCTCATGCATGTTTTCGATGTAGGCAGATGCCCTTGAACCTGGAGATTTGGGACCCATGGGATGGGTACCACGCAGTATTACTTTAAAGCGTCTGCGTTTGCTCACCCAACCTCACCAAACCTCTCAGCCCTAAGAGTGTCCACCCTTATGTCTCAATCAGCTGCGGGTCTAGACATGGTCAATCCAGGTGGCATCACAGCCCCTGAACGAATTTTGTAAGAATTTCTCTCTCTTTCACTGTCTTTGTTTCACGGGTTTTTAAAATTAATTGAGTTTTATAATGGGGTTTAGCTGCTTTTCACTGCTGTGTTTATGCAGCTTTACACCCACTTGACTCACTTACAGAGAGATATCAATACATAGGTTTTAAGATTGTTACTAGTCAGATATATTCTTGGGCGGTGAATAGGGGGTGTTGAGTCCAGTTCCCTGAGCAAGGAGTAGGTCTTGTCTATTACGTATTGGGTTTATGGAACGGTATCTGAGCTAATTTGAAACCCTTGTTTTAGGCATCACCCCACCTCACCTTTCCCGTTAAGCAGCTATAGTGTGTTTTCTAACCGTGTGACTCTGTTCTGTTTTGTAATTCAGTTCAAGTGTAGCGGTTTTTACATTCCCTCTATAAGTGATATCTTATGGCAAGTGTCTTTTTCTGTGTGACTTATTTCACTTAGAATCGTCGTACCTAAGTCCACTCATCATGCTGCTACTAGCCTTATGACGTTGATTTCATGGCTGAGTGATATTCCATTGTACATAAGGACCACAACTTCTTTATCCATTTTTCTCTTTCCTGGGATATTTAAGGTGTAACGAAGTGGAGGTTCTTGTCAACAGAGCAGCCCTAAACTTTGGGGTGCTTGTGTCTTGCTGATTTTTAGTTTTCCCAATTTATACGCCCATGAGTGGAAGTGCCCTATGCTCTTTAAGCTGAGTTTTGTAAATGTTTCAGGACACACCGTACACTTCTCCAGAGTGGCTGTTGGCAATTTACATCCCGCCCATCAGCGTAGCAAGGCTCCCGTTTCTCCGTGGCCTGTCCTGCATTTCTGGTTTTGACACTTTATTCAGCATGGCCCTTTTGACCGATGGGAAGCGAGACTTCTTTGTAGCGCTGATTTGCCTTTCCAGGTTGCTTGGTTGGCCAAAAAGGGCGTATGCGTTTTTTCCTGAATATATTCAGGAAAAAACGCATACGCCCTTTTTGGCCAAGGGCATCATTGTCGAGGTTTGGCCGCTTTTCCTGTGCTTTGAAGGCGATTCGAATCTGCCTGCTGAAATCTGTTTCCTGCAATTCTGCCTTGCTTTCAAATCCTCTTTGTTGCTTTCCCTCAATATATTTGTAGACGAGAGTTATCATTTATAGGTCTGCAGGTTTTTGAATTGCAGTGCCCCTGAGCTCCATTTTTCAACTCGCTCTCTTGGGAGCTGGCCGCAAAAGCGCAGGATTGCTTTAGGCCCTATTCTGCTTCCGGGCGGCAGACTGAGCCTGTGGTTAAGTCTTCTTCCTGATGGGAAAATAGAGTGACCTGTGCCTGTCCCAACACCTAGAGCTAGTCTCTCATTGGTTCCCCCTCTTCCCGTTCATCCTCAGTTCAAATTGCCACCTGTATGGAACAGGAGGTTAAAGGTGCTGATTCTCCAAGGAGGGAGATTGCTAGTAAAGCGGCTGGAATGGCGAACCCGAGCACAAGGAGATGAGAAATGAGGTGCGTTTTAGAAACCTTTCCCGATCACTCGGTGGACCATCTTCTGGGTTTCTCATGCATGTTTTCGATGTAGGCAGATGCCCTTGAACCTGGAGATTTGGGACCCATGGGATGGGTACCACGCAGTATTACTTTAAAGCGTCTGCGTTTGCTCACCCAACCTCACCAAACCTCTCAGCCCTAAGAGTGTCCACCCTTATGTCTCAATCAGCTGCGGGTCTATACATGGTCAATCCAGGTGGCATCACAGCCCCTGAACGAATTTTGTAAGAATTTCTCTCTCTTTCACTGTCTTTGTTTCACGGGCTTTTAAAATTAATTGAGTTTTATAATGGGGTTTAGCTGCTTTTCACTGCTGTGTTTATGCAGCTTTACACCCACTTGACTCACTTACAGAGAGATATCAATACATAGGTTTTAAGATTCTTACTAGTCAGATATATTCTTGGGCGGTGAATAGGGGGTGTTGAGTCCAGTTCCCTGAGCAAGGAGTAGGTCTTGTCTATTACGTATTGGGTTTATGGAACGGTATCTGAGCTAATTTGAAACCCTTGTTTTAGGCATCACCCCACCTCACCTTTCCCGTTAGGCAGCCATAGTGTGTTTTCTAACCGTGTGACTCTGTTCTGTTTTGTAATTCAGTTCAAGGGTAGCGGTTTTTACATTCCCTCTATAAGTGATATCTTATGATAAGTGTCTTTTTCTGTGTGACTTATTTCACTTAGAATCGTCGTACCTAAATCCACTCATCATGCTGCTACTAGCCTTATGACGTTGATTTCATGGCTGAGTGATATTCCATTGTACATAAGGAGCACAACTTCTTTATCCATTTTTCTCTTTCCTGGGATATTTAAGTTGTAACGAAGTGGAGGTTCTTGTCAACAGAGCAGCCCTAAACTTTGGGGTGCTTGTGTCTTGCTGATTTTTAGTTTTCCCAATTTATACGCCCATGAGTGGAAGTGCCCTATGCTCTCTAAGCTGAGTTTTGTAAATGTTTCAGGACACACCGTACACTTCTCCAGAGTGGCTGTTGGCAATTTACATCCCGCCCATCAGCGTAGCAAGGCTCCCGTTTCTCCGTGGCCTGTCCTGCATTTCTGGTTTTGACACTTTATTCAGCATGGCCCTTTTGACCGATGGGAAGCGAGACTTCTTTGTAGCGCTGATTTGCCTTTCCAGGTTGCTTGGTTGGCCAAAAAGGGCGTATGCGTTTTTGCCTGAATATATTCAGGAAAAAACGCATTCGCCCTTTTTGGCCAAGGGCATCATTGTCGAGGTTTTGCCGCTTTTCCTGTGCTTTAAAGGCGATTCGAATCTGCCTCCTGAAATCTGTTTCCTGCAATTCTGCCTTGCTTTCAAATCCTCTTTGTTGCCTTCCCTCAATATATTTGTAGACGAGAGTTATCATTTATAAGTCTGCAGGTTTGTTAATTGCAGTGCCCCTGAGCTCCATTTTTCAACTCGCTCTCTTGGGAGGTGGCCGCAAAAGCGCAGGATTGCTTTAGGCCCTATTCTGCTTCCGGGCGGCAGACTGAGCCTGTGGTTAATTCTTCTTCCTGATGGGAAACTAGAGTGACCTGTGCCTGTCCCAACACCTAGAGCTAGTCTCTCATTGGTTCCCCGTCTTCCCGTTCATCCTCAGTTCAAATTGCCACCTGTATGGAACAGGAGGTTAAAGGTGCTGATTCTCCAAGGAGGGAGATTGCTAGTAAAGCGGCTGGAATGGCGAACCCGAGCACAAGGAGACGAGAAATGAGGTGCGTTTTAGAAACCTTTCCCGATCACTCGGTGGACCATCTTCTGGGTTTCTCATGCATGTTTTCGATGTAGGCAGATGCCCTTGAACCTGGAGATTTGGGACCCATGGGATGGGTACCACGCAGTATTACTTTAAAGCGTCTGCGTTTGCTCACCCAACCTCACCAAACCTCTCAGCCCTAAGAGTGTCCACCCTTATGTCTCAATCAGCTGCGGGTCTAGACATGGTCAATCCAGGTGGCATCACAGCCCCTGAACGAATTTTGTAAGAATTTCTCTCCCTTTCACTGTCTTTGTTTCACGGGTTTTTAAAATTAATTGAGTTTTATAATGGGGTTTAGCTGCTTTTCACTGCTGTGTTTATGCAGCTTTACACCCACTTGACTCACTTACAGAGAGATATCAATACATAGGTTTTAAGATTCTTACTAGTCAGATATATTCTTGGGCGGTGAATAGGGGGTGTTGAGTCCAGTTCCCTGAGCAAGGAGTAGGTCTTGTCTATTACGTATTGGGTTTATGGAACGGTATCTGAGCTAATTTGAAACCCTTGTTTTAGGCATCACCCCACCTCACCTTTCCCGTTAGGCAGCCATAGTGTGTTTTCTAACCGTGTGACTCTGTTCTGTTTTGTAATTCAGTTCAAGGGTAGCGGTTTTTACATTCCCTCTATAAGTGATATCTTATGATAAGTGTCTTTTTCTGTGTGACTTATTTCACTTAGAATCGTCGTACCTAAATCCACTCATCATGCTGCTACTAGCCTTATGACGTTGATTTCATGGCTGAGTGATATTCCATTGTACATAAGGAGCACAACTTCTTTATCCATTTTTCTCTTTCCTGGGATATTTAAGTTGTAACGAAGTGGAGGTTCTTGTCAACAGAGCAGCCCTAAACTTTGGGGTGCTTGTGTCTTGCTGATTTTTAGTTTTCCCAATTTATACGCCCATGAGTGGAAGTGCCCTATGCTCTCTAAGCTGAGTTTTGTAAATGTTTCAGGACACACCGTACACTTCTCCAGAGTGGCTGTTGGCAATTTACATCCCGCCCATCAGCGTAGCAAGGCTCCCGTTTCTCCGTGGCCTGTCCTGCATTTCTGGTTTTGACACTTTATTCAGCATGGCCCTTTTGACCGATGGGAAGCGAGACTTCTTTGTAGCGCTGATTTGCCTTTCCAGGTTGCTTGGTTGGCCAAAAAGGGCGTATGCGTTTTTGCCTGAATATATTCAGGAAAAAACGCATTCGCCCTTTTTGGCCATGGGCATCATTGTCGAGGTTTTGCCGCTTTTCCTGTGCTTTAAAGGCGATTCGAATCTGCCTCCTGAAATCTGTTTCCTGCAATTCTGCCTTGCTTTCAAATCCTCTTTGTTGCCTTCCCTCAATATATTTGTAGACGAGAGTTATCATTTATAAGTCTGCAGGTTTGTTAATTGCAGTGCCCCTGAGCTCCATTTTTCAACTCGCTCTCTTGGGAGGTGGCCGCAAAAGCGCAGGATTGCTTTAGGCCCTATTCTGCTTCCGGGCGGCAGACTGAGCCTGTGGTTAATTCTTCTTCCTGATGGGAAACTAGAGTGACCTGTGCCTGTCCCAACACCTAGAGCTAGTCTCTCATTGGTTCCCCGTCTTCCCGTTCATCCTCAGTTCAAATTGCCACCTGTATGGAACAGGAGGTTAAAGGTGCTGATTCTCCAAGGAGGGAGATTGCTAGTAAAGCGGCTGGAATGGCGAACCCGAGCACAAGGAGACGAGAAATGAGGTGCGTTTTAGAAACCTTTCCCGATCACTCGGTGGACCATCTTCTGGGTTTCTCATGCATGTTTTCGATGTAGGAAGATGCTCTTGAACCTGGAGATTTGGGACCCATGGGATGGGTACCACGCAGTATTACTTTAAAGCGTCTGCGTTTGCTCACCGAACCTCACCAAACCCCTCAGCCCCAAGAGTGTCCACCCTTATGTCTCAATCAGCTGCGGGTCTAGATATGGTCAATCCAGGTGGCATCAGAGCTCCTGAACGAATTTTGTAAGAATTTCTCTCCCTTTCACTGTCTTTGTTTCACGGGTTTTTAAAATTAATTGAGTTTTATAATGGGGTTTAGCTGCTTTTCACTGCTGTGTTTATGCAGCTTTACACCCACTTGACTCACTTACAGAGAGATATCAATACATAGGTTTTAAGATTCTTACTAGTCAGATATACTCTTGGGCGGTGAATAGGGGGTGTTGAGTCCAGTTCCCTGAGCAAGGAGTAGGTCTTGTCTATTACGTATTGGGTTTATGGAACGGTATCTGAGCTAATTTGAAACCATTGTTTTAGGCATCACCCCACCTCACCTTTCCCGTTAGGCAGCCATAGTGTGTTTTCTAACCGTGTGACTCTGTTCTGTTTTGTAATTCAGTTCAAGGGTAGCGGTTTTTACATTCCCTCTATAAGTGATATCTTATGATAAGTGTCTTTTTCTGTGTGACTTATTTCACTTAGAATCGTCGTACCTAAATCCACTCATCATGCTGCTACTAGCCTTATGACGTTGATTTCATGGCTGAGTGATATTCCATTGTACATAAGGACCACAACTTCTTTATCCATTTTTCTCTTTCCTGGGATATTTAAGGTGTAACGAAGTGGAGGTTCTTGTCAACAGAGCAGCCCTAAACTTTGGGGTGCTTGTGTCTTGCTGATTTTTAGTTTTCCCAATTTATACGCCCATGAGTGGAAGTGCCCTATGCTCTCTAAGCTGAGTTTTGTAAATGTTTCAGGACACACCGTACACTTCTCCAGAGTGGCTGTTGGCAATTTACATCCCGCGCATCAGCGTAGCATGGCTCCCGTTTCTCCGTGGCCTGTCCTGCATTTCTGGTTTTGACACTTTATTCAGCATGGCCCTTTTGACCGATGGGAAGCGAGACTTCTTTGTAGCGCTGATTTGCCTTTCCAGGTTGCTTGGTTGGCCAAAAAGGGCGTATGCGTTTTTTCCTGAATATATTCAGGAAAAAACGCATACGCCCTTTTTGGCCAAGGGCATCATTGTCGAGGTTTGGCCGCTTTTCCTGTGCTTTAAAGGCGATTCGAATCTGCCTGCTGAAATCTGTTTCCTGCAATTCTGCCTTGCTTTCAAATCCTCTTTGTTGCCTTCCCTCAATATATTTGTAGACGAGAGTTATCATTTATAAGTCTGCAGGTTTGTGAATTGCAGTGCCCCTGAGCTCCATTTTTCAACTCGCTCTCTTGGGAGCTGGCCGCAAAAGCGCAGGATTGCTTTAGGCCCTATTCTGCTTCCGGGCGGCAGACTGAGCCTCTGGTTAATTCTTCTTCCTGATGGGAAAATAGAGTGACCTGTGCCTGTCCCAACACCTAGAGCTAGTCTCTCATTGGTTCCCCGTCTTCCCGTTCATCCTCAGTTCAAATTGCCACCTGTATGGAACAGGAGGTTAAAGGTGCTGATTCTCCAAGGAGGGAGATTGCTAGTAAAGCGGCTGGAATGGCGAACCCGAGCACAAGGAGATGAGAAATGAGGTGCGTTTTAGAAACCTTTCCCGATCACTCGGTGGACCATCTTCTGGGTTTCTCATGCATGTTTTCGATGTAGGCAGATGCCCTTGAACCTGGAGATTTGGGACCCATGGGATGGGTACCACGCAGTATTACTTTAAAGCGTCTGCGTTTGCTCACCCAACCTCACCAAACCTCTCAGCCCTAAGAGTGTCCACCCTTATGTCTCAATCAGCTGCGGGTCTAGACATGGTCAATCCAGGTGGCATCACAGCCCCTGAACGAATTTTGTAAGAATTTCTCTCTCTTTCACTGTCTTTGTTTCACGGGTTTTTAAAATTAATTGAGTTTTATAATGGGGTTTAGCTGCTTTTCACTGCTGTGTTTATGCAGCTTTACACCCACTTGACTCACTTACAGAGAGATATCAATACATAGGTTTTAAGATTGTTACTAGTCAGATATATTCTTGGGCGGTGAATAGGGGGTGTTGAGTCCAGTTCCCTGAGCAAGGAGTAGGTCTTGTCTATTACGTATTGGGTTTATGGAACGGTATCTGAGCTAATTTGAAACCCTTGTTTTAGGCATCACCCCACCTCACCTTTCCCGTTAAGCAGCTATAGTGTGTTTTCTAAACGTGTGACTCTGTTCTGTTTTGTAATTCAGTTCAAGGGTAGCGGTTTTTACATTCCCTCTATAAGTGATATCTTATGGCAAGTGTCTTTTTCTGTGTGACTTATTTCACTTAGAATCGTCGTACCTAAATCCACTCATCATGCTGCTACTAGCCTTATGACGTTGATTTCATGGCTGAGTGATATTCCATTGTACATAAGGACCACAACTTCTTTATCCATTTTTCTCTTTCCTGGGATATTTAAGGTGTAACGAAGTGGAGGTTCTTGTCAACAGAGCAGCCCTAAACTTTGGGGTGCTTGTGTCTTGCTGATTTTTAGTTTTCCCAATTTATACGCCCATGAGTGGAAGTGCCCTATGCTCTTTAAGCTGAGTTTTGTAAATGTTTCAGGACACACCGTACACTTCTCCAGAGTGGCTGTTGGCAATTTACATCCCGCCCATCAGCGTAGCAAGGCTCCCGTTTCTCCGTGGCCTGTCCTGCATTTCTGGTTTTGACACTTTATTCAGCATGGCCCTTTTGACCGATGGGAAGCGAGACTTCTTTGTAGCGCTGATTTGCCTTTCCAGGTTGCTTGGTTGGCCAAAAAGGGCGTATGCGTTTTTTCCTGAATATATTCAGGAAAAAACGCATACGCCCTTTTTGGCCAAGGGCATCATTGTCGAGGTTTGGCCGCTTTTCCTGTGCTTTGAAGGCGATTCGAATCTGCCTGCTGAAATCTGTTTCCTGCAATTCTGCCTTGCTTTCAAATCCTCTTTGTTGCTTTCCCTCAATATATTTGTAGACGAGAGTTATCATTTATAGGTCTGCAGGTTTTTGAATTGCAGTGCCCCTGAGCTCCATTTTTCAACTCGCTCTCTTGGGAGCTGGCCGCAAAAGCGCAGGATTGCTTTAGGCCCTATTCTGCTTCCGGGCGGCAGACTGAGCCTGTGGTTAAGTCTTCTTCCTGATGGGAAAATAGAGTGACCTGTGCCTGTCCCAACACCTAGAGCTAGTCTCTCATTGGTTCCCCCTCTTCCCGTTCATCCTCAGTTCAAATTGCCACCTGTATGGAACAGGAGGTTAAAGGTGCTGATTCTCCAAGGAGGGAGATTGCTAGTAAAGCGGCTGGAATGGCGAACCCGAGCACAAGGAGATGAGAAATGAGGTGCGTTTTAGAAACCTTTCCCGATCACTCGGTGGACCATCTTCTGGGTTTCTCATGCATGTTTTCGATGTAGGCAGATGCCCTTGAACCTGGAGATTTGGGACCCATGGGATGGGTACCACGCAGTATTACTTTAAAGCGTCTGCGTTTGCTCACCCAACCTCACCAAACCTCTCAGCCCTAAGAGTGTCCACCCTTATGTCTCAATCAGCTGCGGGTCTAGACATGGTCAATCCAGGTGGCATCACAGCCCCTGAACGAATTTTGTAAGAATTTCTCTCTCTTTCACTGTCTTTGTTTCACGGGTTTTTAAAATTATTTGAGTTTTATAATGGGGTTTAGCTGCTTTTCACTGCTGTGTTTATGCAGCTTTACACCCACTTGACTCACTTACAGAGAGATATCAATACATAGGTTTTAAGATTCTTACTAGTCAGATATATTCTTGGGCGGTGAATAGGGGGTGTTGAGTCCAGTTCCCTGAGCAAGGAGTAGGTCTTGTCTATTACGTATTGGGTTTATGGAACGGTATCTGAGCTAATTTGAAACCTTGTTTTATGCATCACCCCACATCACCTTTCCCGTTAGGCAGCCATAGTGTGTTTTCTAACCGTGTGACTCTGTTCTGTTTTGTAATTCAGTTCAAGGGTAGCGGTTTTTACATTCCCTCTATAAGTGATATCTTATGATAAGTGTCTTTTTCTGTGTGACTTATTTGACTTAGAATGGTCGTACCTAAATCCACTCATCATGCTGCTACTAGCCTTATGACGTTGATTTCATGGCTGAGTGATATTCCATTGTACATAAGGAGCACAACTTCTTTATCCATTTTTCTCTTTCCTGGGATATTTAAGTTGTAACGAAGTGGAGGTTCTTGTCAACAGAGCAGCCCTAAACTTTGGGGTGCTTGTGTCTTGCTGATTTTTAGTTTTCCCAATTTATACGCCCATGAGTGGAAGAGCCCTATGCTCTCTAAGCTGAGTTTTGTAAATGTTTCAGGACACACCGTACACTTCTCCAGAGTGGCTGTTGGCAATTTACATCCCGCCCATCAGCGTAGCAAGGCTCCCGTTTCTCCGTGGCCTGTCCTGCATTTCTGGTTTTGACACTTTATTCAGCATGGCCCTTTTGACCGATGGGAAGCGAGACTTCTTTGTAGCGCTGATTTGCCTTTCCAGGTTGCTTGGTTGGCCAAAAAGGGCGTATGCGTTTTTTCCTGAATATATTCAGGAAAAAACGCATTCGCCCTTTTTGGCCAAGGGCATTATTGTCGAGGTTTTGCCGCTTTTCCTGTGCTTTAAAGGTGATTCGAATCTGCCTCCTGAAATCTGTTTCCTGAAATTCTGCCTTGCTTTCAAATCCTCTTTGTTGCCTTCCCTCAATATATTTGTAGATGAGAGTTATCATTTATAAGTCTGCAGGTTTGTTAATTGCAGTGCCCCTGAGCTCCATTTTTCAACTCGCTCTCTTGGGAGCTGGCCGCAAAAGCGCAGGATTGCTTTAGGCCCTATTCTGCTTCCGGGCGGCAGACTGAGCCTCTGGTTAATTCTTCTTCCTGATGGGAAACTAGAGTGACCTGTGCCTGTCCCAACACCTAGAGGTAGTCTCTCATTGGTTCCCCCTCTTCCCGTTCATCCTCAGGACAAATTGCAACCTGTATGGAACAGGAGGTTAAAGGTGCTGATTCTCCAAGGAGGGAGATTGCAAGTAAAGCAGCTGGAATGGCGAACCCGAGCACAAGGAGATGAGAAATGAGGTGCGTTTTAGAAACCTTTCCCGATCACTCGGTGGACCATCTTCTGGGTTTCTCATGCATGTTTTCGATGTAGGAAGATGCCGTTGAACCTGGAGATTTGGGACCCATGGGATGGGTACCACGCAGTATTACTTTAAAGCGTCTGCGTTTGCTCACCCAACCTCACCAAACCTCTCAGCCCTAAGAGTGTCCACCCTTATGTCTCAATCAGCTGCGGGTCTATACATGGTCAATCCAGGTGGCATCACAGCCCCTGAACGAATTTTGTAAGAATTTCTCTCTCTTTCACTGTCTTTGTTTCACGGGCTTTTAAAATTAATTGAGTTTTATAATGGGGTTTAGCTGCTTTTCACTGCTGTGTTTATGCAGCTTTACACCCACTTGACTCACTTACAGAGAGATATCAATACATAGGTTTTAAGATTCTTACTAGTCAGATATATTCTTGGGCGGTGAATAGGGGGTGTTGAGTCCAGTTCCCTGAGCAAGGAGTAGGTCTTGTCTATTACGTATTGGGTTTATGGAACGGTATCTGAGCTAATTTGAAACCCTTGTTTTAGGCATCACCCCACCTCACCTTTCCCGTTAGGCAGCCATAGTGTGTTTTCTAACCGTGTGACTCTGTTCTGTTTTGTAATTCAGTTCAAGGGTAGCGGTTTTTACATTCCCTCTATAAGTGATATCTTATGATAAGTGTCTTTTTCTGTGTGACTTATTTGACTTAGAATCGTCGTACCTAAATCCACTCATCATGCTGCTACTAGCCTTATGACGTTGATTTCATGGCTGAGTGATATTCCATTGTACATAAGGAGCACAACTTCTTTATCCATTTTTCTCTTTCCTGGGATATTTAAGGTGTAACGAAGTGGAGGTTCTTGTCAACACAGCAGCCCTAAACTTTGGGGTGCTTGTGTCTTGCTGATTTTTAGTTTTCCCAATTTATACGCCCATGAGTGGAAGTGCCCTATGCTCTCTAAGCTGAGTTTTGTAAATGTTTCAGGACACACCGTACACTTCTCCAGAGTGGCTGTTGGCAATTTACATCCCGCCCATCAGCGTAGCAAGGCTCCCGTTTCTCCGTGGCCTGTCCTGCATTTCTGGTTTTGACACTTTATTCAGCATGGCCCTTTTGACCGATGGGAAGCGAGACTTCTTTGTAGCGCTGATTTGCCTTTCCAGGTTGCTTGGTTGGCCAAAAAGGGCGTATGCGTTTTTGCCTGAATATATTCAGGAAAAAACGCATTCGCCCTTTTTGGCCAAGGGCATCATTGTCGAGGTTTTGCCGCTTTTCCTGTGCTTTAAAGGCGATTCGAATCTGCCTCCTGAAATCTGTTTCCTGCAATTCTGCCTTGCTTTCAAATCCTCTTTGTTGCCTTCCCTCAATATATTTGTAGACGAGAGTTATCATTTATAAGTCTGCAGGTTTGTGAATTGCAGTGCCCCTGAGCTCCATTTTTCAACTCGCTCTCTTGGGAGGTGGCCGCAAAAGCGCAGGATTGCTTTAGGCCCTATTCTGCTTCCGGGCGGCAGACTGAGCCTGTGGTTAATTCTTCTTCCTGATGGGAAACTAGAGTGACCTGTGCCTGTCCCAACACCTAGATGTAGTCTCTCATTGGTTCCCCCTCTTCCCGTTCATCCTCAGGACAAATTGTAACCTGTATGGAACAGGAGGTTAAAGGTGCTGATTCTCCACGGAGGGAGATTGCTAGTAAAGCGGCTGGAATGGCGAACCCGAGCACAAGGAGATGAGAAATGAGGTGGGTTTTAGAAACCTTTCCCGATCACTCGGTGGACCATCTTCTGGGTTTCTCATGCATGTTTTCGATGTAGGCAGATGCCCTTGAACCTGGAGATTTGGGACCCATGGGATGGGTACCACGCAGTATTACTTTAAAGCGTCTGCGTTTGCTCACCCAACCTCACCAAACCTCTCAGCCCTAAGAGTGTCCACCCTTATGTCTCAATCAGCTGCGGGTCTAGACATGGTCAATCCAGGTGGCATCACAGCCCCTGAACGAATTTTGTAAGAATTTCTCTCTCTTTCACTGTCTTTGTTTCACGGGTTTTTAAAATTATTTGAGTTTTATAATGGGGTTTAGCTGCTTTTCACTGCTGTGTTTATGCAGCTTTACACCCACTTGACTCACTTACAGAGAGATATCAATACATAGGTTTTAAGATTCTTACTAGTCAGATATATTCTTGGGCGGTGAATAAGGGGTGTTGAGTCCAGTTTCCTGAGCAAGGAGTAGGTCTTGTCTATTACGTATTGGGTTTATGGAACGGTATCTGAGCTAATTTGAAACCCTTGTTTTATGCATCACCCCACCTCACCTTTCCCGTTAGGCAGCGATGGTGTCTTTTTTAACCGTGTGACTCTGTTCTGTTTTGTAATTCAGTTCAAGGGTAGCGGTTTTATATTCCCTCTATAAGTGATATCTTATGATAAGTGTCTTTTTCTGTGTGACTTATTTGACTTAGAATCGTCGTACCTAAATCCACTCATCATGCTGCTACTAGCCTTATGACGTTGATTTCATGGCTGAGTGATATTCCATTGTACATAAGGAGCACAACTTCTTTATCCATTTTTCTCTTTCCTGGGATATTTAAGGTGTAACGAAGTGGAGGTTCTTGTCAACAGAGCAGCCCTAAACTTTGGGGTGCTTGTGTCTTGCTGATTTTTAGTTTTCCCAATTTATACGCCCATGAGTGGAAGTGCCCTATGCTCTCTAAGCTGAGTTTTGTAAATGTTTCAGGACACACCGTACACTTCTCCAGAGTGGCTGTTGGCAATTTACATCCCGCCCATCAGCGTAGCAAGGCTCCCGTTTCTCCGTGGCCTGTCCTGCATTTCTGGTTTTGACACTTTATTCAGCATGGCCCTTTTGACCGATGGGAAGCGAGACTTCTTTGTAGCGCTGATTTGCCTTTCCAGGTTGCTTGGTTGGCCAAAAAGGGCGTATGCGTTTTTTCCTGAATATATTCAGGAAAAAACGCATACGCCCTTTTTGGCCAAGGGCATCATTGTCGAGGTTTGGCCGCTTTTCCTGTGCTTTAAAGGCGATTCGAATCTGCCTCCTGAAATCTGTTTCCTGCAATTCTGCCTTGCTTTCAAATCCTCTTTGTTGCCTTCCCTCAATATATTTGTAGACGAGAGTTATCATTTATAAGTCTGCAGGTTTGTGAATTGCAGTGCCCCTGAGCTCCATTTTTCAACTCGCTCTCTTGGGAGCTGGCCGCAAAAGCGCAGGATTGCTTTAGGCCCTATTCTGCTTCCGGGCGGCAGACTGAGCCTCTGGTTAATTCTTCTTCCTGATGGGAAAATAGAGTGACCTGTGCCTGTCCCAACACCTAGAGCTAGTCTCTCATTGGTTCCCCGTCTTCCCGTTCATCCTCAGTTCAAATTGCCACCTGTATGGAACAGGAGGTTAAAGGTGCTGATTCTCCACGGAGGGAGATTGCTAGTAAAGCGGCTGGAATGGCGAACCCGAGCACAAGGAGATGAGAAATGAGGTGCGTTTTAGAAACCTTTCCCGATCACTCGGTGGACCATCTTCTGTGTTTCTCATGCATGTTTTCGATGTAGGAAGATGCCCTTGAACCTGGAGATTTGGGACCCATGGGATGGGTAAAACGCAGTATTACTTTAAAGCGTCTGCGTTTGCTCACCCAACCTCACCAAACCTCTCAGCCCTAAGAGTGTCCACCCTTATCTCTCAATCAGCTGCGGGTCTAGACATGGTCAATCCAGGTGGCATCACAGCCCCTGAACGAATTTTGTAAGAATTTCTCTCTCTTTCACTGTCTTTGTTTCACGGGTTTTTAAAATTAATTGAGTTTTATAATGGGGTTTAGCTGCTTTTCACTGCTGTGTTTATGCAACTTTACACCCACTTGACTCACTTACCGAGAGATATCAATACATAGGTTTTAAGATTCTTACTAGTCAGATATACTCTTGGGCGGTGAATAGGGGGTGTTGAGTCCAGTTCCCTGAGCAAGGAGTAGGTCTTGTCTATTACGTATTGGGTTTATGGAACGGTATCTGAGCTAATTTGAAACCCTTGTTTTAGGCATCACCCCACCTCACCTTTCCCGTTAGGCAGCCATAGTGTGTTTTCTAACCGTGTGACTCTGTTCTGTTTTGTAATTCAGTTCAAGGGTAGCGGTTTTTACATTCCCTCTATAAGTGATGTCTTATGATAAGTGTCTTTTTCTGTGTGACTTATTGCACTTAGAATCGTCGTACCTAAATCCACTCATCATGCTGCTACTAGCCTTATGACGTTGATTTCATGGCTGAGTGATATTCCATTGTACATAAGGACCACAACTTCTTTATCCATTTTTCTCTTTCCTGGGATATTTAAGGTGTAACGAAGTGGAGGTTCTTGTCAACAGAGCAGCCCTAAACTTTGGGGTGCTTGTGTCTTGCTGATTTTTAGTTTTCCCAATTTATACGCCCATGAGTGGAAGTGCCCTATGCTCTCTAAGCTGAGTTTTGTAAATGTTTCAGGACACACCGTACACTTCTCCAGAGTGGCTGTTGGCAATTTACATCCCGCCCATCAGCGTAGCAAGGCTCCCGTTTCTCCGTGGCCTATCCTGCATTTCTGGTTTTGACACTTTATTCAGCATGGCCCTTTTGACCGATGGGAAGCGAGACTTCTTTGTAGCGCTGATTTGCCTTTCCAGGTTGCTTGGTTGGCCAAAAAGGGCGTATGCGTTTTTTCCTGAATATATTCAGGAAAAAACGCATACGCCCTTTTTGGCCAAGGGCATCATTGTCGAGGTTTGGCCGCTTTTCCTGTGCTTTAAAGGCGATTCGAATCTGCCTGCTGAAATCTGTTTCCTGCAATTCTGCCTTGCTTTCAAATCCTCTTTGTTGCCTTCCCTCAATATATTTGTAGACGAGAGTTATCATTTATAAGTCTGCAGGTTTGTGAATTGCAGTGCCCCTGAGCTCCATTTTTCAACTCGCTCTCTTGGGAGCTGGCCGCAAAAGCGCAGGATTGCTTTAGGCCCTATTCTGCTTCCGGGCGGCAGACTGAGCCTCTGGTTAATTCTTCTTCCTGATGGGAAAATAGAGTGACCTGTGCCTGTCCCAACACCTAGAGCTAGTCTCTCATTGGTTCCCCGTCTTCCCGTTCATCCTCAGTTCAAATTGCCACCTGTATGGAACAGGAGGTTAAAGGTGCTGATTCTCCAAGGAGGGAGATTGCTAGTAAAGCGGCTGGAATGGCGAACCCGAGCACAAGGAGATGAGAAATGAGGTGCGTTTTAGAAACCTTTCCCGATCACTCGGTGGACCATCTTCTGGGTTTCTCATGCATGTTTTCGATGTAGGAAGATGCCCTTGAACCTGGAGATTTGGGACCCATGGGATGGGTACCACGCAGTATTACTTTAAAGTGTCTGCGTTTGCTCACCCAACCTCACCAAACCTCTCAGCCCTAAGAGTGTCCACCCTTATGTCTCAATCAGCTGCGGGTCTAGACATGGTCAATCCAGGTGGCATCACAGCCCCTGAACGAATTTTGTAAGAATTTCTCTCTCTTTCACTGTCTTTGTTTCACGGGTTTTTAAAATTATTTGAGTTTTATAATGGGGTTTAGCTGCTTTTCACTGCTGTGTTTATGCAGCTTTACACCCACTTGACTCACTTACAGAGAGATATCAATACATAGGTTTTAAGATTCTTACTAGTCAGATATACTCTTGGGCGGTGAATAGGGGGTGTTGAGTCCAGTTCCCTGAGCAAGGAGTAGGTCTTGTCTATTACGTATTGGGTTTATGGAACGGTATCTGAGCTAATTTGAAACCCTTGTTTTAGGCATCACCCCACCTCACCTTTCCCGTTAGGCAGCCATAGTGTGTTTTCTAACCGTGTGACTCTGTTCTGTTTTGTAATTCAGTTCAAGGGTAGCGGTTTTTACATTCCCTCTATAAGTGATATCTTATGATAAGTGTCTTTTTCTGTGTGACTTATTGCACTTAGAATCGTCGTACCTAAATCCACTCATCATGCTGCTACTAGCCTTATGACGTTGATTTCATGGCTGAGTGATATTCCATTGTACATAAGGACCACAACTTCTTTATCCATTTTTCTCTTTCCTGGGATATTTAAGGTGTAACGAAGTGGAGGTTCTTGTCAACAGAGCAGCCCTAAACTTTGGGGTGCTTGTGTCTTGCTGATTTTTAGTTTTCCCAATTTATACGCCCATGAGTGGAAGTGCCCTATGCTCTCTAAGCTGAGTTTTGTAAATGTTTCAGGACACACCGTACACTTCTCCAGAGTGGCTGTTGGCAATTTACATCCCGCCCATCAGCGTAGCAAGGCTCCCGTTTCTCCGTGGCCTGTCCTGCATTTCTGTTTTGACACTTTATTCAGCATGGCCCTTTTGACCGATGGGAAGCGAGACTTCTTTGTAGCGCTGATTTGCCTTTCCAGGTTGCTTGGTTGGCCAAAAAGGGCGTATGCGTTTTTTCCTGAATATATTCAGGAAAAAACGCATACGCCCTTTTTGGCCAAGGGCATCATTGTCGAGGTTTGGCCGCTTTTCCTGTGCTTTAAAGGCGATTCGAATCTGCCTGCTGAAATCTGTTTCCTGCAATTCTGCCTTGCTTTCAAATCCTCTTTGTTGCCTTCCCTCAATATATTTGTAGACGAGAGTTATCATTTATAAGTCTGCAGGTTTGTGAATTGCAGTGCCCCTGAACTCCATTTTTCAACTCGCTCTCTTGGGAGCTGGCCGCAAAAGCGCAGGATTGCTTTAGGCCCTATTCTGCTTCCGGGCGGCAGACTGAGCCTCTGGTTAATTCTTCTTCCTGATGGGAAAATAGAGTGACCTGTGCCTGTCCCAACACCTAGAGCTAGTCTCTCATTTGTTCCCCGTCTTCCCGTTCATCCTCAGTTCAAATTGCCACCTGTATGGAACAGGAGGTTAAAGGTGCTGATTCTCCAAGGAGGGAGATTGCTAGTAAAGCGGCTGGAATGGCGAACCCGAGCACAAGGAGATGAGAAATGAGGTGCGTTTTAGAAACCTTTCCCGATCACTCGGTGGACCATCTTCTGGGTTTCTCATGCATGTTTTCGATGTAGGCAGATGCCCTTGAACCTGGAGATTTGGGACCCATGGGATGGGTACCACGCAGTATTACTTTAAAGTGTCTGCGTATGCTCACCCAACCTCACCAAACCTCTCAGCCCTAAGAGTGTCCACCCTTATGTCTCAATCAGCTGCGGGTCTAGACATGGTCAATCCAGGTGGCATCACAGCCCCTGAACGAATTTTGTAAGAATTTCTCTCTCTTTCACTGTCTTTGTTTCACGGGTTTTTAAAATTATTTGAGTTTTATAATGGGGTTTAGCTGCTTTTCACTGCTGTGTTTATGCAGCTTTACACCCACTTGACTCACTTACAGAGAGATATCAATACATAGGTTTTAAGATTCTTACTAGTCAGATATACTCTTGGGCGGTGAATAGGGGGTGTTGAGTCCAGTTCCCTGAGCAAGGAGTAGGTCTTGTCTATTACGTATTGGGTTTATGGAACGGTATCTGAGCTAATTTGAAACCCTTGTTTTAGGCATCACCCCACCTCACCTTTCCCGTTAGGCAGCCATAGTGTGTTTTCTAACCGTGTGACTCTGTTCTGTTTTGTAATTCAGTTCAAGGGTAGCGGTTTTTACATTCCCTCTATAAGTGATATCTTATGATAAGTGTCTTTTTCTGTGTGACTTATTGCACTTAGAATCGTCGTACCTAAATCCACTCATCATGCTGCTACTAGCCTTATGACGTTGATTTCATGGCTGAGTGATATTCCATTGTACATAAGGAGCACAACTTCTTTATCCATTTTTCTCTTTCCTGGGATATTTAAGGTGTAACGAAGTGGAGGTTCTTGTCAACAGAGCAGCCCTAAACTTTGGGGTGCTTGTGTCTTGCTGATTTTTAGTTTTCCCAATTTATACGCCCATGAGTGGAAGTGCCCTATGCTCTCTAAGCTGAGTTTTGTAAATGTTTCAGGACACACCGTACACTTCTCCAGAGTGGCTGTTGGCAATTTACATCCCGCCCATCAGCGTAGCAAGGCTCCCGTTTCTCCGTGGCCTGTCCTGCATTTCTGTTTTGACACTTTATTCAGCATGGCCCTTTTGACCGATGGGAAGCGAGACTTCTTTGTAGCGCTGATTTGCCTTTCCAGGTTGCTTGGTTGGCCAAAAAGGGCGTATGCGTTTTTTCCTGAATATATTCAGGAAAAAACGCATACGCCCTTTTTGGCCAAGGGCATCATTGTCGAGGTTTGGCCGCTTTTCCTGTGCTTTAAAGGCGATTCGAATCTGCCTGCTGAAATCTGTTTCCTGCAATTCTGCCTTGCTTTCAAATCCTCTTTGTTGCCTTCCCTCAATATATTTGTAGACGAGAGTTATCATTTATAAGTCTGCAGGTTTGTGAATTGCAGTGCCCCTGAGCTCCATTTTTCAACTCGCTCTCTTGGGAGCTGGCCGCAAAAGCGCAGGATTGCTTTAGGCCCTATTCTGCTTCCGGGCGGCAGACTGAGCCTCTGGTTAATTCTTCTTCCTGATGGGAAAATAGAGTGACCTGTGCCTGTCCCAACACCTAGAGCTAGTCTCTCATTTGTTCCCCGTCTTCCCGTTCATCCTCAGTTCAAATTGCCACCTGTATGGAACAGGAGGTTAAAGGTGCTGATTCTCCAAGGAGGGAGATTGCTAGTAAAGCGGCTGGAATGGCGAACCCGAGCACAAGGAGATGAGAAATGAGGTGCGTTTTAGAAACCTTTCCCGATCACTCGGTGGACCATCTTCTGGGTTTCTCATGCATGTTTTCGATGTAGGCAGATGCCCTTGAACCTGGAGATTTGGGACCCATGGGATGGGTACCACGCAGTATTACTTTAAAGTGTCTGCGTATGCTCACCCAACCTCACCAAACCTCTCAGCCCTAAGAGTGTCCACCCTTATGTCTCAATCAGCTGCGGGTCTAGACATGGTCAATCCAGGTGGCATCACAGCCCCTGAACGAATTTTGTAAGAATTTCTCTCTCTTTCACTGTCTTTGTTTCACGGGTTTTTAAAATTATTTGAGTTTTATAATGGGGTTTAGCTGCTTTTCACTGCTGTGTTTATGCAGCTTTACAACCACTTGACTCACTTACAGAGAGATATCAATACATAGGTTTTAAGATTCTTACTAGTCAGATATACTCTTGGGCGGTGAATAGGGGGTGTTGAGTCCAGTTCCCTGAGCAAGGAGTAGGTCTTGTCTATTACGTATTGGGTTTATGGAACGGTATCTGAGCTAATTTGAAACCCTTGTTTTAGGCATCACCCCACCTCACCTTTCCCGTTAGGCAGCCATAGTGTGTTTTCTAACCGTGTGACTCTGTTCTGTTTTGTAATTCAGTTCAAGGGTAGCGGTTTTTACATTCCCTCTATAAGTGATATCTTATGATAAGTGTCTTTTTCTGTGTGACTTATTGCACTTAGAATCGTCGTACCTAAATCCACTCATCATGCTGCTACTAGCCTTATGACGTTGATTTCATGGCTGAGTGATATTCCATTGTACATAAGGAGCACAACTTCTTTATCCATTTTTCTCTTTCCTGGGATATTTAAGGTGTAACGAAGTGGAGGTTCTTGTCAACAGAGCAGCCCTAAACTTTGGGGTGCTTGTGTCTTGCTGATTTTTAGTTTTCCCAATTTATACGCCCATGAGTGGAAGTGCCCTATGCTCTCTAAGCTGAGTTTTGTAAATGTTTCAGGACACACCGTACACTTCTCCAGAGTGGCTGTTGGCAATTTACATCCCGCCCATCAGCGTAGCAAGGCTCCCGTTTCTCCGTGGCCTGTCCTGCATTTCTGGTTTTGACCCTTTATTCAGCATGGCCCTTTTGACCGATGGGAAGCGAGACTTCTTTGTAGCGCTGATTTGCCTTTCCAGGTTGCTTGGTTGGCCAAAAAGGGCGTATGCGTTTTTTCCTGAATATATTCAGGAAAAAACGCATACGCACTTTTTGGCCAAGGGCATCATTGTCGAGTTTTGGCCGCTTTTCCTGTGCTTTAAAGGCGATTCGAATCTGACTGCTGAAATCTGTTTCCTGCAATTCTGCCTTGCTTTCAAATCCTCTTTGTTGCCTTCCCTCAATATATTTGTAGACGAGAGTTATCATTTATAAGTCTGCAGGTTTGTGAATTGCAGTGCCCCTGAGCTCCATTTTTCAACTCGCTCTCTTGGGAGCTGGCCGCAAAAGCGCAGGATTGCTTTAGGCCCTATTCTGCTTCCGGGCGGCAGACTGAGCCTCTGGTTAATTCTTCTTCCTGATGGGAAAATAGAGTGACCTGTGCCTGTCCCAACACCTAGAGCTAGTCTCTCATTGGTTCCCCGTCTTCCCGTTCATCCTCAGTTCAAATTGCCACCTGTATGGAACAGGAGGTTAAAGGTGCTGATTCTCCAAGGAGGGAGATTGCAAGTAAAGCAGCTGGAATGGCGAACCCGAGCACAAGGAGATGAGAAATGAGGTGCGTTTTAGAAACCTTTCCCGATCACTCGGTGGACCATCTTCTGGGTTTCTCATGCATGTTTTCGATGTAGGAAGATGCCGTTGAACCTGGAGATTTGGGACCCATGGGATGGGTACCACGCAGTATTACTTTAAAGCGTCTGCGTTTGCTCACCCAACCTCACCAAACCTCTCAGCCCTAAGAGTGTCCACCCTTATGTCTCAATCAGCTGCGGGTCTATACATGGTCAATCCAGGTGGCATCACAGCCCCTGAACGAATTTTGTAAGAATTTCTCTCTCTTTCACTGTCTTTGTTTCACGGGCTTTTAAAATTAATTGAGTTTTATAATGGGGTTTAGCTGCTTTTCACTGCTGTGTTTATGCAGCTTTACACCCACTTGACTCACTTACAGAGAGATATCAATACATAGGTTTTAAGATTCTTACTAGTCAGATATATTCTTGGGCGGTGAATAGGGGGTGTTGAGTCCAGTTCCCTGAGCAAGGAGTAGGTCTTGTCTATTACGTATTGGGTTTATGGAACGGTATCTGAGCTAATTTGAAACCCTTGTTTTAGGCATCACCCCACCTCACCTTTCCCGTTAGGCAGCCATAGTGTGTTTTCTAACCGTGTGACTCTGTTCTGTTTTGTAATTCAGTTCAAGGGTAGCGGTTTTTACATTCCCTCTATAAGTGATATCTTATGATAAGTGTCTTTTTCTGTGTGACTTATTTGACTTAGAATCGTCGTACCTAAATCCACTCATCATGCTGCTACTAGCCTTATGACGTTGATTTCATGGCTGAGTGATATTCCATTGTACATAAGGAGCACAACTTCTTTATCCATTTTTCTCTTTCCTGGGATATTTAAGGTGTAACGAAGTGGAGGTTCTTGTCAACACAGCAGCCCTAAACTTTGGGGTGCTTGTGTCTTGCTGATTTTTAGTTTTCCCAATTTATACGCCCATGAGTGGAAGTGCCCTATGCTCTCTAAGCTGAGTTTTGTAAATGTTTCAGGACACACCGTACACTTCTCCAGAGTGGCTGTTGGCAATTTACATCCCGCCCATCAGCGTAGCAAGGCTCCCGTTTCTCCGTGGCCTGTCCTGCATTTCTGGTTTTGACACTTTATTCAGCATGGCCCTTTTGACCGATGGGAAGCGAGACTTCTTTGTAGCGCTGATTTGCCTTTCCAGGTTGCTTGGTTGGCCAAAAAGGGCGTATGCGTTTTTGCCTGAATATATTCAGGAAAAAACGCATTCGCCCTTTTTGGCCAAGGGCATCATTGTCGAGGTTTTGCCGCTTTTCCTGTGCTTTAAAGGCGATTCGAATCTGCCTCCTGAAATCTGTTTCCTGCAATTCTGCCTTGCTTTCAAATCCTCTTTGTTGCCTTCCCTCAATATATTTGTAGACGAGAGTTATCATTTATAAGTCTGCAGGTTTGTGAATTGCAGTGCCCCTGAGCTCCATTTTTCAACTCGCTCTCTTGGGAGGTGGCCGCAAAAGCGCAGGATTGCTTTAGGCCCTATTCTGCTTCCGGGCGGCAGACTGAGCCTGTGGTTAATTCTTCTTCCTGATGGGAAACTAGAGTGACCTGTGCCTGTCCCAACACCTAGATGTAGTCTCTCATTGGTTCCCCCTCTTCCCGTTCATCCTCAGGACAAATTGTAACCTGTATGGAACAGGAGGTTAAAGGTGCTGATTCTCCACGGAGGGAGATTGCTAGTAAAGCGGCTGGAATGGCGAACCCGAGCACAAGGAGATGAGAAATGAGGTGGGTTTTAGAAACCTTTCCCGATCACTCGGTGGACCATCTTCTGGGTTTCTCATGCATGTTTTCGATGTAGGCAGATGCCCTTGAACCTGGAGATTTGGGACCCATGGGATGGGTACCACGCAGTATTACTTTAAAGCGTCTGCGTTTGCTCACCCAACCTCACCAAACCTCTCAGCCCTAAGAGTGTCCACCCTTATGTCTCAATCAGCTGCGGGTCTAGACATGGTCAATCCAGGTGGCATCACAGCCCCTGAACGAATTTTGTAAGAATTTCTCTCTCTTTCACTGTCTTTGTTTCACGGGTTTTTAAAATTATTTGAGTTTTATAATGGGGTTTAGCTGCTTTTCACTGCTGTGTTTATGCAGCTTTACACCCACTTGACTCACTTACAGAGAGATATCAATACATAGGTTTTAAGATTCTTACTAGTCAGATATATTCTTGGGCGGTGAATAAGGGGTGTTGAGTCCAGTTTCCTGAGCAAGGAGTAGGTCTTGTCTATTACGTATTGGGTTTATGGAACGGTATCTGAGCTAATTTGAAACCCTTGTTTTATGCATCACCCCACCTCACCTTTCCCGTTAGGCAGCGATGGTGTCTTTTTTAACCGTGTGACTCTGTTCTGTTTTGTAATTCAGTTCAAGGGTAGCGGTTTTTACATTCCCTCTATAAGTGATATCTTATGATAAGTGTCTTTTTCTGTGTGACTTATTTGACTTAGAATCGTCGTACCTAAATCCACTCATCATGCTGCTACTAGCCTTATGACGTTGATTTCATGGCTGAGTGATATTCCATTGTACATAAGGAGCACAACTTCTTTATCCATTTTTCTCTTTCCTGGGATATTTAAGGTGTAACGAAGTGGAGGTTCTTGTCAACAGAGCAGCCCTAAACTTTGGGGTGCTTGTGTCTTGCTGATTTTTAGTTTTCCCAATTTATACGCCCATGAGTGGAAGTGCCCTATGCTCTCTAAGCTGAGTTTTGTAAATGTTTCAGGACACACCGTACACTTCTCCAGAGTGGCTGTTGGCAATTTACATCCCGCCCATCAGCGTAGCAAGGCTCCCGTTTCTCCGTGGCCTGTCCTGCATTTCTGGTTTTGACACTTTATTCAGCATGGCCCTTTTGACCGATGGGAAGCGAGACTTCTTTGTAGCGCTGATTTGCCTTTCCAGGTTGCTTGGTTGGCCAAAAAGGGCGTATGCGTTTTTTCCTGAATATATTCAGGAAAAAACGCATACGCCCTTTTTGGCCAAGGGCATCATTGTCGAGGTTTGGCCGCTTTTCCTGTGCTTTAAAGGCGATTCGAATCTGCCTCCTGAAATCTGTTTCCTGCAATTCTGCCTTGCTTTCAAATCCTCTTTGTTGCCTTCCCTCAATATATTTGTAGACGAGAGTTATCATTTATAAGTCTGCAGGTTTGTGAATTGCAGTGCCCCTGAGCTCCATTTTTCAACTCGCTCTCTTGGGAGCTGGCCGCAAAAGCGCAGGATTGCTTTAGGCCCTATTCTGCTTCCGGGCGGCAGACTGAGCCTCTGGTTAATTCTTCTTCCTGATGGGAAAATAGAGTGACCTGTGCCTGTCCCAACACCTAGAGCTAGTCTCTCATTGGTTCCCCGTCTTCCCGTTCATCCTCAGTTCAAATTGCCACCTGTATGGAACAGGAGGTTAAAGGTGCTGATTCTCCACGGAGGGAGATTGCTAGTAAAGCGGCTGGAATGGCGAACCCGAGCACAAGGAGATGAGAAATGAGGTGCGTTTTAGAAACCTTTCCCGATCACTCGGTGGACCATCTTCTGTGTTTCTCATGCATGTTTTCGATGTAGGAAGATGCCCTTGAACCTGGAGATTTGGGACCCATGGGATGGGTAAAACGCAGTATTACTTTAAAGCGTCTGCGTTTCCTCACCCAACCTCACCAAACCTCTCAGCCCTAAGAGTGTCCACCCTTATCTCTCAATCAGCTGCGGGTCTAGACATGGTCAATCCAGGTGGCATCACAGCCCCTGAACGAATTTTGTAAGAATTTCTCTCTCTTTCACTGTCTTTGTTTCACGGGTTTTTAAAATTAATTGAGTTTTATAATGGGGTTTAGCTGCTTTTCACTGCTGTGTTTATGCAACTTTACACCCACTTGACTCACTTACCGAGAGATATCAATACATAGGTTTTAAGATTCTTACTAGTCAGATATACTCTTGGGCGGTGAATAGGGGGTGTTGAGTCCAGTTCCCTGAGCAAGGAGTAGGTCTTGTCTATTACGTATTGGGTTTATGGAACGGTATCTGAGCTAATTTGAAACCCTTGTTTTAGGCATCACCCCACCTCACCTTTCCCGTTAGGCAGCCATAGTGTGTTTTCTAACCGTGTGACTCTGTTCTGTTTTGTAATTCAGTTCAAGGGTAGCGGTTTTTACATTCCCTCTATAAGTGATATCTTATGATAAGTGTCTTTTTCTGTGTGACTTATTGCACTTAGAATCGTCGTACCTAAATCCACTCATCATGCTGCTACTAGCCTTATGACGTTGATTTCATGGCTGAGTGATATTCCATTGTACATAAGGACCACAACTTCTTTATCCATTTTTCTCTTTCCTGGGATATTTAAGGTGTAACGAAGTGGAGGTTCTTGTCAACAGAGCAGCCCTAAACTTTGGGGTGCTTGTGTCTTGCTGATTTTTAGTTTTCCCAATTTATACGCCCATGAGTGGAAGTGCCCTATGCTCTCTAAGCTGAGTTTTGTAAATGTTTCAGGACACACCGTACACTTCTCCAGAGTGGCTGTTGGCAATTTACATCCCGCCCATCAGCGTAGCAAGGCTCCCGTTTCTCCGTGGCCTATCCTGCATTTCTGGTTTTGACACTTTATTCAGCATGGCCCTTTTGACCGATGGGAAGCGAGACTTCTTTGTAGCGCTGATTTGCCTTTCCAGGTTGCTTGGTTGGCCAAAAAGGGCGTATGCGTTTTTTCCTGAATATATTCAGGAAAAAACGCATACGCCCTTTTTGGCCAAGGGCATCATTGTCGAGGTTTGGCCGCTTTTCCTGTGCTTTAAAGGCGATTCGAATCTGCCTGCTGAAATCTGTTTCCTGCAATTCTGCCTTGCTTTCAAATCCTCTTTGTTGCCTTCCCTCAATATATTTGTAGACGAGAGTTATCATTTATAAGTCTGCAGGTTTGTGAATTGCAGTGCCCCTGAGCTCCATTTTTCAACTCGCTCTCTTGGGAGCTGGCCGCAAAAGCGCAGGATTGCTTTAGGCCCTATTCTGCTTCCGGGCGGCAGACTGAGCCTCTGGTTAATTCTTCTTCCTGATGGGAAAATAGAGTGACCTGTGCCTGTCCCAACACCTAGAGCTAGTCTCTCATTGGTTCCCCGTCTTCCCGTTCATCCTCAGTTCAAATTGCCACCTGTATGGAACAGGAGGTTAAAGGTGCTGATTCTCCAAGGAGGGAGATTGCTAGTAAAGCGGCTGGAATGGCGAACCCGAGCACAAGGAGATGAGAAATGAGGTGCGTTTTAGAAACCTTTCCCGATCACTCGGTGGACCATCTTCTGGGTTTCTCATGCATGTTTTCGATGTAGGAAGATGCCCTTGAACCTGGAGATTTGGGACCCATGGGATGGGTACCACGCAGTATTACTTTAAAGTGTCTGCGTTTGCTCACCCAACCTCACCAAACCTCTCAGCCCTAAGAGTGTCCACCCTTATGTCTCAATCAGCTGCGGGTCTAGACATGGTCAATCCAGGTGGCATCACAGCCCCTGAACGAATTTTGTAAGAATTTCTCTCTCTTTCACTGTCTTTGTTTCACGGGTTTTTAAAATTATTTGAGTTTTATAATGGGGTTTAGCTGCTTTTCACTGCTGTGTTTATGCAGCTTTACACCCACTTGACTCACTTACAGAGAGATATCAATACATAGGTTTTAAGATTCTTACTAGTCAGATATACTCTTGGGCGGTGAATAGGGGGTGTTGAGTCCAGTTCCCTGAGCAAGGAGTAGGTCTTGTCTATTACGTATTGGGTTTATGGAACGGTATCTGAGCTAATTTGAAACCCTTGTTTTAGGCATCACCCCACCTCACCTTTCCCGTTAGGCAGCCATAGTGTGTTTTCTAACCGTGTGACTCTGTTCTGTTTTGTAATTCAGTTCAAGGGTAGCGGTTTTTACATTCCCTCTATAAGTGATATCTTATGATAAGTGTCTTTTTCTGTGTGACTTATTGCACTTAGAATCGTCGTACCTAAATCCACTCATCATGCTGCTACTAGCCTTATGACGTTGATTTCATGGCTGAGTGATATTCCATTGTACATAAGGACCACAACTTCTTTATCCATTTTTCTCTTTCCTGGGATATTTAAGGTGTAACGAAGTGGAGGTTCTTGTCAACAGAGCAGCCCTAAACTTTGGGGTGCTTGTGTCTTGCTGATTTTTAGTTTTCCCAATTTATACGCCCATGAGTGGAAGTGCCCTATGCTCTCTAAGCTGAGTTTTGTAAATGTTTCAGGACACACCGTACACTTCTCCAGAGTGGCTGTTGGCAATTTACATCCCGCCCATCAGCGTAGCAAGGCTCCCGTTTCTCCGTGGCCTGTCCTGCATTTCTGTTTTGACACTTTATTCAGCATGGCCCTTTTGACCGATGGGAAGCGAGACTTCTTTGTAGCGCTGATTTGCCTTTCCAGGTTGCTTGGTTGGCCAAAAAGGGCGTATGCGTTTTTTCCTGAATATATTCAGGAAAAAACGCATACGCCCTTTTTGGCCAAGGGCATCATTGTCGAGGTTTGGCCGCTTTTCCTGTGCTTTAAAGGCGATTCGAATCTGCCTGCTGAAATCTGTTTCCTGCAATTCTGCCTTGCTTTCAAATCCTCTTTGTTGCCTTCCCTCAATATATTTGTAGACGAGAGTTATCATTTATAAGTCTGCAGGTTTGTGAATTGCAGTGCCCCTGAACTCCATTTTTCAACTCGCTCTCTTGGGAGCTGGCCGCAAAAGCGCAGGATTGCTTTAGGCCCTATTCTGCTTCCGGGCGGCAGACTGAGCCTCTGGTTAATTCTTCTTCCTGATGGGAAAATAGAGTGACCTGTGCCTGTCCCAACACCTAGAGCTAGTCTCTCATTTGTTCCCCGTCTTCCCGTTCATCCTCAGTTCAAATTGCCACCTGTATGGAACAGGAGGTTAAAGGTGCTGATTCTCCAAGGAGGGAGATTGCTAGTAAAGCGGCTGGAATGGCGAACCCGAGCACAAGGAGATGAGAAATGAGGTGCGTTTTAGAAACCTTTCCCGATCACTCGGTGGACCATCTTCTGGGTTTCTCATGCATGTTTTCGATGTAGGCAGATGCCCTTGAACCTGGAGATTTGGGACCCATGGGATGGGTACCACGCAGTATTACTTTAAAGTGTCTGCGTATGCTCACCCAACCTCACCAAACCTCTCAGCCCTAAGAGTGTCCACCCTTATGTCTCAATCAGCTGCGGGTCTAGACATGGTCAATCCAGGTGGCATCACAGCCCCTGAACGAATTTTGTAAGAATTTCTCTCTCTTTCACTGTCTTTGTTTCACGGGTTTTTAAAATTAATTGAGTTTTATAATGGGGTTTAGCTGCTTTTCACTGCTGTGTTTATGCAGCTTTACACCCACTTGACTCACTTACAGAGAGATATCAATACATAGGTTTTAAGATTCTTACTAGTCAGATATACTCTTGGGCGGTGAATAGGGGGTGTTGAGTCCAGTTCCCTGAGCAAGG
Source organism: Eschrichtius robustus (assembly GCF_028021215.1). Lineage (NCBI taxonomy): Eukaryota > Metazoa > Chordata > Mammalia > Artiodactyla > Eschrichtiidae > Eschrichtius > Eschrichtius robustus. The sequence continues at coordinate 127,034 of NW_027175545.1, forward strand.
AGTAGGTCTTGTCTATTACGTATTGGGTTTATGGAACGGTATCTGAGCTAATTTGAAACCCTTGTTTTAGGCATCACCCCACCTCACCTTTCCCGTTAGGCAGCCATAGTGTGTTTTCTAACCGTGTGACTCTGTTCTGTTTTGTAATTCAGTTCAAGGGTAGCGGTTTTTACATTCCCTCTATAAGTGATATCTTATGATAAGTGTCTTTTTCTGTGTGACTTATTGCACTTAGAATCGTCGTACCTAAATCCACTCATCATGCTGCTACTAGCCTTATGACGTTGATTTCATGGCTGAGTGATATTCCATTGTACATAAGGAGCACAACTTCTTTATCCATTTTTCTCTTTCCTGGGATATTTAAGGTGTAACGAAGTGGAGGTTCTTGTCAACAGAGCAGCCCTAAACTTTGGGGTGCTTGTGTCTTGCTGATTTTTAGTTTTCCCAATTTATACGCCCATGAGTGGAAGTGCCCTATGCTCTCTAAGCTGAGTTTTGTAAATGTTTCAGGACACACCGTACACTTCTCCAGAGTGGCTGTTGGCAATTTACATCCCGCCCATCAGCGTAGCAAGGCTCCCGTTTCTCCGTGGCCTGTCCTGCATTTCTGTTTGACACTTTATTCAGCATGGCCCTTTTGACCGATGGGAAGCGAGACTTCTTTGTAGCGCTGATTTGCCTTTCCCAGGTTGCTTGGTTGGCCAAAAGGGCGTATGCGTTTTTTCCTGAATATATTCAGGAAAAAACGCATACGCCCTTTTTGGCCCAAGGGCATCATTGTCGAGGTTTGGCCGCTTTTCCTGTGCTTTAAAGGCGATTCGAATCTGCCTGCCTGAAATCTGTTTCCTGCAATTCTGCCTTGCTTTCAATCCTCTTTGTTGCCTTCCCTCAATATAATTTGTAGACGAGAGTTATCATTTATAAGTCTGCAGGTTGTGAATTGCAGTGCCCCTGAGCTCCATTTTTCAACTCGCTCTCTTGGGAGCTGGCCGCAAAAGCGCAGGATTGCTTTAGGCCCTATTCTGCTTCCGGGCGCAGACTGAGCCTCTGGTTAATTCTTCTTCCTGATGGGAAAATAGAGTGACCTGTGCCTGTCCCAACACCTAGAGCTAGTCTCCTCATTTGTTCCCCGTCTTCCCGTTCATCCTCAGTTCAAATTGCCACCTGTATGGAACAGGAGGTTAAAGGTGCTGATTCTCCAAGGAGGGAGATTGCTAGTAAAGCGGCTGGAATGGCGAACCCGAGCACAAGGAGATCAGAAATGAGGTGCGTTTTAGAAACCTTTCCCGATCACTCGGTGGACCATCTTCTGGGTTTCTCATGCATGTTTTCGATGTAGGCAGATGCCCTTGAACCTGGAGATTTGGGACCCATGGGATGGGTACCACGCAGTATTACTTTAAAGTGTCCTGCGTATGCTCACCCAACCCTCACAAACCTCTCAGCCCTAAGAGTGTCCACCCTTATGTCTCAATCAGCTGCGGGTCTAGAACATGGTCAATCCAGGTGGCATCACAGCCCCTGAACGAATTTTGTAAGAATTTCTCTCTCTTTCACTGTCTTTGTTTCACGGGTTTTTTAAAATTATTTGAGTTTTATAATGGGTTTAGCTGCTTTTCACTGCTGTGTTTATGCAGCTTTACAACCACTTGACTCACTTACAGAGAGATATCAATACATAGGTTTTAAGATTCTTACTAGTCAGATATACTCTTGGGCGGTGAATAGGGGGTGTTGAGTCCAGTTCCCTGAGCAAGGAGTAGGTCTTGTCTATTACGTATTGGGTTTATGGAACGGTATCTGAGCTAATTTGAAACCCTTGTTTTAGGCATCACCCCACCTCACCTTTCCCCGTTAGGCAGCCATAGTGTGTTTTCTAACCGTGTGACTCTGTTCTGTTTTGTAATTCAGTTCAAGGGTAGCGGTTTTTACATTCCCTCTATAAGTGATATCTTATGATAAGTGTCTTTTTCTGTGTGACTTATTGCACTTAGAATCGTCGTACTAAATCCACTCATCATGCTGCTACTAGCCTTATGACGTTGATTTCATGGCTGAGTGATATTCCATTGTACATAAGGAGCACAACTTCTTTATCCATTTTTCTCTTTCCTGGGATATTTAAGGTGTAACGAAGTGGAGTTCTTGTCAACAGAGCAGCCCTAAACTTTGGGGTGCTTGTGTCTTGCTGATTTTTAGTTTTCCCAATTTATACGCCCATGAGTGGAAGTGCCCTATGCTCTCTAAGCTGAGTTTTGTAAATGTTTCAGGACACACCGTACACTTCTCCAGAGTGGCTGTTGGCAATTTACATCCCGCCCATCAGCGTAGCAAGGCTCCCGTTTCTCCGTGGCCTGTCCTGCATTTCTGGTTTTGACCCCTTTATTCAGCATGGCCCTTTTGACCGATGGAAGCGAGACTTCTTTGTAGCGCTGATTTGCCTTTCCAGGTTGCTTGGTTGGCCAAAAAGGGCGTATGCGTTTTTTCCTGAATATATTCAGGAAAAAACGCATACGCCCTTTTTGGCCAAGGGCATCATTGTCGAGTTTTGGCCGCTTTTCCTGTGCTTTAAAGGCGATTCGAATCTGACTGCTGAAATCTGTTTCCTGCAATTCTGCTTGCTTTCAAATCCTCTTTGTTGCCTTCCCTCAATATATTGTAGACGAGAGTTATCATTTATAAGTCTGCAGGTTTGTGAATTGCAGTGCCCCTGAGCTCCAATTTTCAACTCGCTCTCTTGGGAGCTGGCCGCAAAAGCGCAGATTGCTTTAGGCCCTATTCCTGCTTCCGGGCGGCAGACTGAGCCTCTGGTTAATTCTTCTTCCTGATGGGAAAATAGAGTGACCTGTGCCTGTCCCAACACCTAGAGCTAGTCTCTCATTGGTTCCCCCCCGTCTTCCCGTTCATCCTCAGTTCAAATTGCCACCTGTATGGAACAGGAGGTTAAAGGTGCTGATTCTCCAAGGAGGGAGATTGCTAGTAAGCGGCTGGAATGGCGACCCGAGCACAAGGAGACGAGAATGAGGTGCGTTTTAGAAACCTTCCCGATCACTCGGTGGACCATCTTCTGGGTTTCTCATGCATGTTTTCGATGTAGGAAGATGCCCTTGAACCTGGAGATTTGGGACCCATGGGATGGGTACCCACGCAGTATTACTTTAAAGTGTCTGCGTTTGCTCACCCAACCTCACCAAACCTCTCAGCCCTAAGAGTGTCCACCCTTATGTCTCAATCAGCTGCGGGTCTAGACATGGTCAATCAGGTGGCATCACAGCCCCTGAACGAATTTTGTAAGAATTTCTCTCTCTTTCACTGTCTTTGTTTCACGGGTTTTTAAATTATTTGAGTTTTATATGGGGTTTAGCTGCTTTTCACTGCTGTGTTTATGCAGCTTTACACCCACTTGACTCACTTACAGAGAGATATCAATACATAGGTTTTAAGATTCTTACTAGTCAGATATATTCTTGGGCGGTGAATAGGGGGTGTTGAGTCCAGTTCCCTGAGCAAGGAGTAGGTCTTGTCTATTACGTATTGGGTTTATGGAACGGTATCTGAGCTAAATTGAAACCCTTGTTTTATGCATCACCCACCTCACCTTTCCCGTTAGGCAGCGATGGTGTCTTTTCTAACCGTGTGACTCTGTTCTGTTTTGTAATTCAGTTCAAGGGTAGCGGTTTTTACATTCCCTCTATAAGTGATATCTTATGATAAGTGTCTTTTTCTGTGTGACTTATTTGACTTAGAATCGTCGTACCTAAATCCACTCATCATGCTGCTACTAGCCTTATGACGTTGATTTCATGGCTGAGTGATATTCCATTGTACATAGGACCACAACTTCTTTATCCTTTTTCTCTTTCCTGGGATATTTAAGTGTACGAAGTGGAGGTTCTTGTCAACAGAGCAGCCCTAAACTTTGGGTGCTTGTGTCTTGCTGAATTTTAGTTTTCCCAATTTATACGCCCATGAGTGGAAGTGCCCTATGCTCTCTAAGCTGAGTTTTGTAAATGTTTCAGGAAACACCGTACACTTCTCCAGAGTGGCTGTTGGCAATTTACATCCCGCCCATCAGCGTAGCAAGGCTCCCGTTTCTCCGTGGCCTGTCCTGCATTTCTGGTTTTGACACTTTATTCAGCATGGCCCTTTTGACCGATGGGAAGCGAGACTTCTTTGTAGCGCTGATTTGCCTTTCCAGGTTGCTTGGTGGCCAAAAAGGGCGTATGCGTTTTTCCTGAATATATCAGGA